>NC_069132.1:62267745-62365245 GCF_026914265.1 Mya arenaria | reverse complement strand
TTTTGAGACCAAAGATGTAATTCTCCGTAATTGGATCGGTGATGTTCGGCCTTTGCCATTCCGATGTTGATTGTATTTGTATACTTATAAGGATATAAATGTGACCGACTTATTTCAGTAATGGTTTAGATATGACAAGCTTGATGTTATTGTATACTTATTAACAATGCAATTGTTAATATGAATCGCATATATGACTTGCAATGTGAGTAATTTTTAGAGATTGGGCTTTTCTTTAAACTCTGCGTCACATTAGGGATTTTATATTCAATATATATTCTTTTATCATATATTTACATAGCTGTGTAAGTAACATACTAATTAATGTTAATGCATACTTTTTAAATATTTTACTAATTAAAAATATGTGTTAAAATGTGACTTGAAGTTTGCCATTTTTTCATTGAC
Organism: Mya arenaria; assembly: GCF_026914265.1. Lineage (NCBI taxonomy): Eukaryota > Metazoa > Mollusca > Bivalvia > Myida > Myidae > Mya > Mya arenaria. Next base: position 62,364,837 of record NC_069132.1, on the reverse strand, counting down.
AAAAAAGAATTGAATGTTTGCTGCTGGGATGATGTAATGTAATTTATATTTATTTCCTGTGATATAATTTATATTTGTGGCACTATGTAAATGATAAAATGTTAAGGTACATATCTCAAACAATATCTGTGATAATTAAGTCACATTATACCACTTAAAACCTATACCGTGCTCCTTCCGGAATATATTTGGTCTGACCCGAAGGTAAAAATTCTAAAAAAACATTCACTTGCTGTTATAAAATATTTTACCATCTTTAATGAACGGATTTTGAATCAACTTAACATAAGGGGAACCATTACTTTAGTCACCATCTCTTATATCATTCACACACATAACGTTATTGTAATTGTTTTTATATTTAAAAAAAATCTTTTTAGGTCCAGCTGTGTCATACAGTTTCCTTGCGGATTTCGCACTTGCTCGTTTCGTTCTTCCTTGCGACATTAAACTTACAGTGGCAATCCCTTGGCAGTTTTAAAGACAGTTTTTGTAATTTTATTTAAATGTTACAGCATAATTACATGAAAAGCTTTAAAACGATTTAAGAGATACATGGACTACCTTGATAACATAACATGCATTTCGATAAATCAAATTATTGATTGATTTGTTCTTGATTTATTTAAATTGCTACGAACCAATTTCAGACCTAAATAAATGACATGCTTCTGAATGATAAATCAGTAATAAACCGTGTGTTCTCCGGATACCATAAATTGATATCTTCGAACCTCCCGTCCCCCCAACTCACACACACGCACGCACGCACTCACTCACACACGCACGCACGCACACACACACACACACGCACGCACACACACACATTTAAGTCTCTTTCTCTTAGAATAACAAGGTTTCTATACGCCCAGACACCTAGATTGGAAATGATGACAGCAATCTCAGACAACAATTTCTCTTCGCCTGCCGTTCATCCTTCTTCTATTAATATTCAGCTCAGACGTGTCATGACATAGCTTAATCATCTTTATAACGTCAAATATCCTGAACTGCAGCTGAGAGAAAGTCCGCGAAATAAATTGCAATTTATTCGGTAATTGTTCAGGCCTTTCTAAACACCGTCTTTGGGCTTTAAGGTAGCTCCCTGTGGGACCTCTATTATCCAACAAAAAGAGACAATGTACTTTGTGATGAAAGAAAACGGAATAAAAAAAAACATTGGTTAATTCAGACTAAATATGTTTTGTTAAACAAATAAATTCGCTAAGAGCCATAATACATTATTTCATATCTGAATGCCTCTTGAGTGGTTTTTAAATGCAACAAGACAAGCATAATTGGATCTCATTTAACAATTCGGGTTTATGGAATTAATACTTCATTGCTGTAACCATTATTAAGGCATATTATATAAACAATATTAATAAAAACAAAGTATTAATCCTTACATATTTTGAATAAAGTGCATTTGGAAATCACGGATCCAATCATTTCGTTTGTAATTGAACACAGCATTCCTCTGCATAAAATATACAAATTAATCGCGGTTCTTGCTAACGATACAACTCTTGATGCTAATTAAATGTTTGATTGCAGATTATTCGTGAAGTTCATGAGGGATACATTCAAGGTATGTATTATTGTAAAAGAGTCTGTGTCTTACTGTTAGTTGATTAAATATTGCAAGTAATACCAAGGTGCATGGGATGTTTGGTAAATAAACCCTCAGTCATTATATACAAGGCGATAGCTGTCAGGGTGCGTGATTTTGTATAATAGTATGCGTTTTACTGTTAGTAGGTTTAATATTGCAATTGATACCAAGGTACATGTGATGTTTGGGAAATAAACCCTCAGTTATTATATGCAAGGCGATAGCTGTCAGGGTGCGTGATTTTGTATAATAGTATGCGTCTTACTGTTAGTAGGTTTAATATTGCAATTGATACCAAGGTACATGGGATGTTTGGGAAATTAACCCTCAGTTATTATATGCAAGGCGATAGCTGTCAGGGTGCGTGATTTTGTATAATAGTATGCGTCTTACTGTTAGTAGGTTTAATATTGCAATTGATACCAAGGTACATGGGATGTTTGGGTAATTAACCCTCAGTTATTATATCCAAGACGAGAGCTGTCAGTGTAAGTATTTTCGTATAGTAGTTTGTGTCTTGTTTCTGTAGATATTTATATAAATATTACTATAAATTTATTTAATAATGCAATTGATAACAAGGCTTGTTATATACAATATATTACATAAACACGGTGTATTATCTATAAATTCCAGATCAACGTCCTTTAAAATTTCACCAGTTGTGTCCATTTCCTATGTCTAAAAGCTGTCGATTATCGAATGTTACAATTCATACAATTTAACACATGTTGTAATTGATGGTGTTCTAAAACGGTAAATAACACGGGAAACATCGTGTATGCTTTTACGTTGGCTTATATTCTAGACCTTTTCGCGTTCAGATTAATAAATTATTTAATGTAATAAAGCAGTACCTTTTCTATTTTTAGCATAATTCTTTGTCAATCAACAATAGCCTAAGCTCCATCTGCATATGTTAGGCTCAGTCATGTTGGTATTTGAAAATTCGCGAATCTAAAATGCAATATATTTTACTTTAGAAGTAGTAATTAGCCTTCAATTTCAATCAACTATCATAGGTTTTCAAATACTTAATCGAATATATGACGTCATAAGCAATGCCGTAGGTGAGTTATTTTGGTCAATATGTAAATATGAAACTGAATATTGATCAGTCTGTGTAAAATGCGGCGCCGATTTTTTTTATCAAATGTTCGGGCCCCATAGTCATTTTCAAGATGACAATTTCGTTTCATATACTATATTTTACAGCCCAACTGCGTTCATAGTCTGATAACGACTAGTCCTATAATTCATTCCTGAAATAAAGTCAACTAACTCTTAATGTAATAGTGTTTTCCGCTCATGGGTTTTACAAAAATAATGTCTTAATTATATCGAAATGCGTGGTCTACTTTTATTTGACTTATAGATACAGGTATAGATACAAAAAAAGGATAAATCATTTTAAAATTTGCTTGATGGTTGTCGGAGGTGGTCAATGTATTGGATTACACCACCATATGCTATTATAACTGACGTTATATTATCGGTTTCTTGGTCAGTAAAACGACTGAATGACAACCATCTTTTTGTTTCTTGTATTTTCAAAGAAGCGTCGATATTCGACATATTTGTTAAGTTTGTCAAAAGTAATATATGGTGTATACCTAGGCCCAATTTCAATAATGATCATCAAGCATAACATCGTACTTTTTGAGGCTTAATATTCAAGCATAATAATGTACATTTGGAGGCGTAATCATAAAGAATAACATCGTACATTTCGAGGTGTAATCTTCAAGCAAAACATCGTACATTTCGAGGCTTAATCTTCAAGCATGACATCGTACATTTCGAGGCATAATCGTGAAGCATAACATCGTACATTTCGAGGTGTAATCGTCAAGCAAAACATCGTACATTTCGAGGCGTAATCTTCAAGCAAAACATCGTATATTTCGAGGCGTAATCTTCAAGCATAACATCGTACATTTCGAGGCTAAATCTTCAAGCATAACATTGTACATTACGAGGCGTAATCGTCAAGCATAACATTGTACATTTCGAGGCGTAATCTTCAAGCAAAACATCGTACATTTCGAGGCGTAATCTTCAAGCATAACATCGTACATTTCGAGGCTTAATCTTCAAGCATGACATCGTACATTTCGAGGCATAATCGTCAATCATAACATCGTACATTTTGAGGCGTAATCGTCGAGCATAACATCTTACAATTTCGAGGCGGAATCGTCAATTATATCATCGTACATTTCGAGGCGTAATCGTCAATTATATCATCGTACATTTCGAGGCGTAATCGTCAATTATATCATCGTACATTTCGAGGCGTAATCGTCAAGCATAACATCGTACATTTCGAGGTGTAATCACCAAGCATAACATCGTACATTTTGAGGCGTAACTCCATTTTGGGCATTAACTGTGTTGCGATAAAAGCTTGTAAGGACATTTTTCGCATAGATTCTGCCTGTAATTACGGGTGTCCTCGGACACTTTTAAGCAGCTGAAGTTTTACGAATACGATATGTTATTGTTACAGGGTCCAGTGAATGAATAAATGAATGAATGTAAATATTTGTATAGCGCATTATAAAACAAGTCTCTAAGCGCTGCACACGCGAATTAACAGGTTAAAAAGTCCACATCATTTCACTGATACGCCAATTTAAATAGGTGAGTTTTTAAAGCCTTTTTGAAAACTGCCAGGGAGTCAATGTGTTTAATTTCTACTGGCAGGCTGTTCCAAAGATTGGCTGCACATTTATCAAATCTCTTTTCACCATATGTTTTAGTTTTTGTACGTGGAACGTTCAGTAGCTTAGCAGAGTCTGATCTCAGAAGTCGTATTGGCTGGTATTCACTAATTAGATTGTTCATGTATACAGGAGCAAGTTCATGCCTGATTTTGAAAGAGTACAGTATGACTTTGTACTGTACTCTGTACGGAACCGGGAGCCAGTGTAGAGAATATAGAACCGGGGTTATGTGGTCTTGCTTCTTTGTAAGCGTGATTAAACGAGCGGCAGTGTTCTGGATGCGCTGCCGTTTGTCGATTACATTGCAGTTTGCACCACATAGCAAAACATTGGCATAGTCCAGCCGAGAGGTCACGAGAGAATTCACAAGTGTTTTACAGGCATTTATGGTAATACATGGCCTAATCCGCCCAATATTACGCAGATGGAAAAAACAGGATTTTGAAATTGCATTAGCCTGTTTGTCCATGCTTAAAGTTTTATCAAAGAAGGCACCTAAGTTTTTCACAAATGATGATTCATGAACAATTGTTCCGTCAAATTGTAATTTGCAGCCAGAAAAATTCTTTACTTGATGTTTTGGTGCAAAGATGATGAGTTCAGTTTTGTCCTGGTTGATCTTAAGCATGTTCAGGTGCATCCAGGAACTGATGTCCGACAAGCACGCTTCAATTGCTGGTACTACACTAGTCCAACTGTCTTTTGGTTTAATGACAAGGTAGCATTGCGTATCATCAGCATAACCATGGTGTAGCATGTTGTGGTTCTTACATATATCCCCTATTGATCTAGAGAACATACAGTATTTTCTCGGTCCCAGTACCGAGCCCTGAGGAACGCCAAAATGTAAAGAGGTTTCGTCAGAAACAGCCGACCGAACTGCAACACGTTGAGACCTATTACTCAGATAAGAGTGAAACCACAGCAGGGCAGAGCCAGATATTCCATAGGCATGTTCCAAACGTTTAAGTAGAATAGGATGGTCGATGACATCAAAGGCGGCAGATAGATCTAACATTATCAAAACCACACATGAGTTATTGTCAAGTGCGGCCGCTATGTCTTGGTGGACTCGCAGAAGTGCTGTCTCTGTGGAATGTCGTGCACGGTACGCAGATTGTAAATTGTCATGTAATGTATTAGTGTCCAAGTGATCCTCCAGCCTTCTTGCTACCACTTTTTCAAGCACTTTAGACAGAAAAGGGAGGTTTGATACAGGTCTATAATTACTAAATGTATCATGATCCAACCCAGGTTTCTTTAGTAAGGGTCGTACAATGGCCTGCTTAAATTGAGTAGGTACTTCAGAGTTCAACAATGATTGATTCATTATAGCTGTGATGATTGGGAGGAGACTATCTAGACAGGGCTTCAACAGAGATGTTGGAATGGGGTCCAGTTCACAAGACTTTGCAGATGCATGTATAATGCTTTTCCTAACCTCTTCAGGGGTAACAGGAGCCAGGGCTTCCATGCGCTCTCCAATGAACTTAACATCAGCCCGAAGGACATCATTGTCAGTCTGATTCTCACTCAACTTGTTACGGATACTGATAATTTTCCAATGAAAAAGTCACAAAATTTGTTTGCCAAAGATTTGTCATTATCGGTGGATGGTAACACCGTATCTCGCTTACAACCCATGAGAGTGTTTGTGAGTTTTAAAAGGTGACGCCGATCGTTACTGTTTTCTTCAATTTTGGATGAATAGTAATCCTTTTTGGTCTGTAGCATAAGTTTATTATAGATAATACAAGCTTCTTTGTATATCTCTGTATGAACTGTCAAATTAGATTTTCGCATCTTTCTCTCAGCCTTACGACGGTTCCTCTTAGCAGCACGGAGACTATCATTATACCATGGTGTGTTTGGCCTGATGGTTATCACTTTGGTTTGTAATGGGGCATGTTTATCTAACAGCTCCTGGAGGCCTGTATTATACCTCTCTACAAGTTCCTCAGTCGTACCCTCTATGGACTGCAGCGTTTGTGAATTGGTGATATCTGTTACAAGATCGTCAATAGATATATCATGGAAGGCACGAAAAGATACAATTTTATGTTCTCTTTTTGGCTTTTGAGTTTGTAGATGGGTGCATATGGCAAGATGATCACCAGATGGGCAACCTTTAGAGTCAAATAGGCCTGGATTCTCTATCACGGGAGTTTCTTGGAGTAGAGAGCTACTTTGTCTGGTTATGAGTACATCCAGAGTGTGACCACGATTGTGAGTTGCACCAACTACATGTTGGGATAACCCATGTACTTCAAGAGTCTCAAGGAACTTCTGACTGTCAACGTTGGTAGAGTCATCGAGATGAAAGTTTAGATCACCTGTTAAGATGACTTCATCTGGGCTCAAAGCTAGTTCATCTAAATATGATGACCACTCCTCGAAGAATGTTGCAATGTGAAAGTTGTTGCCCTTTGACACAGGAGGTCTGTATAACGAACACAAGATAAAATGTGAGCTATTGGTACTGATGTCGCATTCCATATGCTCAAAATGTGTTGCTTGTGTAAACGATTGTACAGACTTAACATTGATGGTATTTTGGTATACAAGTCCTACACCACCACCCCTCCTCTCTGATCTAGAGACATGACAAAAGTTGTACCCATCTGGGAGGATCTCTGATATTACACTATTGTCGACAGCAGTTCCTAACCAGGTTTCAGTCAGAACAAGCAAGTCAATGTTTTTATTTACTATAAAATCATATATAGAAAGTGTTTTGTTTTTGATTGAGCGGCAGTTCAAGGTATATAGAGACAAACTTCCTGAAGTAGGCTGAACCAGTACCGTATTAATGGTAAGAGTAACTCTCATTTTTATATTTGAATCGTAACTTGAGTACCAATATTTAATTCTTATAAATCAAGTTTCACAGATGTGAAACACTTGGCCTACAGAGAAACACTGTTTAATTATTAAATATTTATCGTAGCTATTGTATTGACATTACGACAATTAGTATCAACGGTTTTAAAGCAACTGTTTTGAAAACGTAATTGCTGTTATTTCACAAAGTCATTTCCTGAACAGAAAACCGAAGAGACGTTAAGAAACTCGAAATTAGTTATCAATATTTGATAGACGATCAATCTTTTTAATACGAGTGATATTTTAGATTTTGTAGTCTAGAACATATCATCTGAACATTTTAATATCAACAGTTATGAAATGAGTATACACCACGATCCCTTCTCAACTAACCAGTTAACCAGAAATCATTTCATGATATTGAGAATAGACGGGACTTATTGATGAACGCATTTATGTTAAGAGATCTCCGTGGGATTTTCTGGCGAAGGAATCGATTAATTATTAGGGGTCTTATTTCAAGGAACAATTACCATTAAATTTAATTGTTTCAAAAACTAGAAGCTAAGGGGTAGTTGAACTCTTAGAAAAAGACTGCCATTTTGATACATTAAGATTGATGGAGCATTCATTTACTTTAACACTAAAATACACCCCAAAAATGGAAACCTTCGAAGCAGAATGCTGTTTTCTACATTAAGATTGATAGAAAATTGACATATTTAATCCGATTCATTAATCTACATTGAAAGCTTAGAAACAGAATGCATTCTCTTATATTAAGATTAATAGATTATTTATTCCTTTAATAACATTAATTAAAATACCCACCAAAAATGGAAATATTAGAAACAGAGAGCTGTTTTTCTACATTAAGATTGATAGAAAATTGACATATTTAATCCGATTCATTAATCTACATTGCATGCTTAGAAACAAAATGCATTCTCTTTTATTAAGATTAATAGATTATTTATTCCTTTAATAACATTAATTAAAATACCCACCAAAAATGGAAATATTAGAAGCAGATAGCTGTTTTTCTACATAAAGATTGATAGGGATTTAACATATCGAATCCGATTTATTAAACTCCTACGTATTCTACAAGGAAATATCATAAGCATAATGTTGTCTTTCTACATTAAGATTTATAAAGCATTAAGTTAAACATGAATGTTCTCTTTGATAGCGCATATTCTACTTAATAATTTCGTAACATATTTGATTGCTCACTGTTAATTTGGTTGGAGCCTAGTTTCGTTCCGAAATTCCCTGAGAATATTTGAAATTGTTTGTCAACTGTGTGTAAGCTCTTCAATTCCAAGCAAATGCAGCAAATGAAACGGACATAAAAAACCAATATTTCTATGAAAATAAGCCATACAGTGCTCATACTTTTGAGGAATACAATTACAAAATGTACACACACAGAAAAAATAACTAGTTATTTTCTATCATGTTATTTTAAAATTAAGTTAAACAAAATATTCGTTTTCGTTTTTATAATTACACACGATAGTTCGCGACAAAATCACACACATACTGTTGTTGAGATTTCTACAACAAGTAGTATCAAACATACTGCATCTGGTGTACTGGTCTCGTCGTGTAAGAACACATACTACCTATTGTATTCATATACTAGGAAAGAGTAAGGATTTGGTATTTAAAAGTTTTATTTAGGTTTTATATTATTATTTATTTTTGAATTGAAATAAAAAAAAAGGAAGATTAAGTTAGCTATGTTCAATTAGATAGTCTTATGTAGTATTTCCATTTTAAAACGATATAACTATCAATTTATATTTTAATACATTTCATACTTAAATGGTACTAATTGTTACGCTCAGGTTATACTTCTTTGATGAATATATCTGCTCCGACGAAGGAAAAATCTATAAAGATTAATATTTGTTGTTATTTATTCAAATTACTCGTAAGTTTTCAATAGTATTCACATTCATATGTCTGATGAATATGTCTCCGGAAAATCTGGCTGTATCAGTGAGAGATCAATCCGGGACGAATGAGATTGTTTTATGTAGGTCTACACGCCATCAGAATGTTAACTTGTTTCCTCAAATAATGTTACCTGAGAATATATGCAATTGTATTCCAGCTCTTGCTGGACTGTTAACGGGAAGGATTTAACAACGATAAGAACACTTAAAGTGCAATCCATTGGCAGTTATTTAGACATATTTTGTAGTCTTATTTGGTTCATAAATGTTACAGCATCATCACATGAAAAGCTTTCAAGCGATTCAATAGTTGCTTTTGATAGATAGACTACCTGGATAATATAACTTGCATTTTAATAAATTAAAATATTGTATTGTTCTTGTTGTATTTACATTACTACGGGCCAATTTCACACCTAAATAAAGGACATTATTTAGAATGATAACTCAGTAATGAACCGTGTGTTCTCAGGATAATGGTACCAGAAAAAAAATAACTACGCACACACACGCGCGTGCACACAAGCACGCACGCACGCATGCACACACAAACACACCAATTTCAGACCTAAATAAACGACATGCTTTTGAATGATAAATCAGTAATAAACCGTGTGTTCTCCGGATAATGGTACCATAAATTGATATCTTCAAACCCCCAACTCACACACGCACGCACGCACGCACGCACGCACGCACACACACACACACACACACACACACATTTAAGTCTATTTCTCTTAGATTAATAAGGTTTCACAACGGCTAGACCCCTATATTGGAAATGATGACAACCAACTCAGACGACAATTTCTCTTCGCCTGCCGTTCACCCTTCATCTATAAATATTCAGCTCAGACGTGCAATGACATAGCTTAATTATCTTTATAATGCCAAATATCCTGAACAGCAGCTGAGAGAAAGTCCGCGAAAAAATGCAATTAATTCGGTTATTTTTCAGGCCTTCCTAAACAACTTATAATGCCTTTAAGAGTGCTCCCTGAGGGAGTTCTGTTATCCAACGAAAAGAGACAAAGCACTTTGTGAAGAAAGAGAACGGAATGAAAAACCGTTTCTTTATTCGGACTTAATATTTTGTGTTAAACAAATAAAATTCGCTAAGAGCCATAATGAACTATTCCATATCGGAATGCAACTTGGATGCTTTTTTTAATGCAACAAGACGGGCATAATTGGGCCTCATTTAACAATTCGGTTTTATGGCATTGAAACATCATTGCTGTCACCATTATATAGGCATCGTACATTTCGAGGCGTAATCGTCAAGAATAACATCGTACATTTCGAGGCGTAATCGTCAAGCATAACAACCTACATTTGAAGACGTAATTGTTAAGCATAACATTGTACATTTCGAGGCGTAATCGTCAAACATAACGTCTTACATTTCGAGGCGTAGTCGTCAAGCGTAGCATTTTACATTTCGAGGTGTAATCGTCAAGCATAACATTGTACATTTCAAGTCGTAATCGTCAAGCATAACATCGTACATTTCGAGGCGTAATCGTCAAGCATAACATCATACATTTCGAGGCGAAATCGTCAAGCATAACATCATACATTTCGAGGCGAAATCGTCAAGCGTAGCATCGTACATTTCGAGGTGTCATTGTAAAGCATAACATTGTACATTTCTAGGCGTAATCGTCAAGCATAACATCCTACATTTCGAGGCGTAATCATCAAGCAAACCATCCTAAATTTCGAGGAGTAACTCCGTTTTGGGCATTTATTGTGTTGCTATACCAGCTAGTAAGGTCATTTATCGCATAGGTGCTGCTTGTAATAACGGGTGTCCTCGAGCACTTTTAAGCAGTTTAAGGTTTACGCCTACAATATGTTATTGAAACAGGGTCCTGTGCCGATAAGAGTTCCCCTCATTTCAGTCTTTACCCAGTGCCATTTAACCGGGTTCATGTTTAAACTGTTTGCTACCGAGCTTGTTTCTGTAGTTTTTCACATAAGTATTTGTATCATAACATGAGTACTAGAACTTAATGCTTACAAATCCAGTTTCAAAAGAGAAAACACTATTTGAGGCAGACTGCTGTTTATTATGCTGTTGTGTCATTACTTTCAATACATTCTATTGATATTTAGTTAGATATTGTATTGTCATTACGGCAATTAGTATCACCGGTTCTAAAGCAAATGTTTTGAAAACGTAATTGCTGTTATTTCACAAACTCAGTCAATTTCTGAACAGAAAATCGAAGAGACGTTAAGAAACCCGAAATTAGTTATTAATATTTGATTGATGATCAATCTTTTTACTACGAGTGATGTTTTAGATTTTGTAGTCTTGAATATATTATCTGAACATTTTGATGTAACTTAATTTCGACAGTTATGAAATAATTATACACCACGATCCCTTTCTCAACTAACAAAGTTAACCAGATATTATTTCAGGATATTGAGAATAGACGGGACTTATTGATGAACTTAGTTAATTTCATTTATATTTAGAGATCTCCTTGGGCGTTTCTCGCGAAGGAATCGTGTTATTTCAAGAAACAATTACGGTTAAATCAGATTGCGGTAATAATAATATTCGTTTCCTTTTTTATAATTACACACGATAGTTTGCGACAAAAACACACAAATAATTTTGTTTTGATTTCTACAACAAGTAATTTCAAATATGCTGCATCTAGTGTACTAGTATTCAATATTGATCTTATTCTTATCCTTAGACATGCCTCAGTGATTCCATTCGGCCTATTGGTCAGCTAAATAAACAGGCCAATCAAAAACATTTGTTTCTAATCTTACATTTAAGTTCAATCTAAGTTGCTTATCGAATATTACTCCTGGTCTCGTCAGGTACGATCATATACTACCTATTGTATTCATATACTTTATTGCCGGGCCACCTCTGACCTCAAAATGGGCGATAGATTAGGAAACATATACACTCTTGGATTCGTTTAATATATATATAAAGTACATATATCATCCACGTCATCTAAACCAATGCATACATAATATGGTATGTAAAATTAACATAGAACATGTACAAATACTTGCATACAATTTCAGATCATTACACAATACATTGAAACATTGTAAATATCTCACGACATACAAAAACCTTGGTTAACACAATAGATCAATACAAAGAAAACCGATTCTAATAATGGAGTTTAATGATTTACCTGCAGTAATCTAAACAAGTATCTGCATAGATGGAATTGAAAGCACACTATAAAAATGGCGTAGTGCGGGATAATTTGTTGACTTGAAAGTGAAAGTAGATATCAGTTGATTGGTTAATGTGTAACACTTACGTATTAGTTTTAGGTTAACAAACAATATTACTCAATATCTAACAAACTGCACTACGCTATTTGTATAAATTACCCAACCTGATAATTTCAGGGCGGATTAATAATTGAGAATGAGGTTATTTTAACAAAATACGAAAAAATATATTTGAAACACTTAAATGCCTGGTAATATAGACATTAACTATGTTTGGTCGAATAGATTTGTTTCAACCCCACTATTTTCTATATTTTTTCTTTGATCAGCTTTTGCCACATATAAAGCATTACATTTAGCGAAATGATATATACGTATAAAAACATTTATTACATAGACTTTATATCGTGATTCAAATATGAGAGCATAAAGGATATCATGTTTATGTGGAATGTTTAATTGTCTCGCATAGACAAACACGTGTAAGTTTTTATGAGAAAAAAAATCACAAATCAAGTACTGATAGCAACTAATCGTCTATTATTCATAGTCAACTGAAATCACATTATGTAGCTATTTGTAATTTCCTGACCTTTTTCTTATCTTATTTATATTTATCGCCAAATACTTATCAAGTTTATGTGCTCATGGGGAAGACGTTACTAATGTTGTTAGAACTTGTGTCCAACCCATTTGCTTTTTGTATACTCTATATTATTGTTGTAAATACCGATTATGTTGAAAGAAAAAAGGCAATAAAATATGTTTAAAAGCTATTAATATATTGAAATATCGGAAACAAAATGACCCTTTACATAATGGTGAATCACGACAACACCATCATGTAATCCGATTATATTGAAATTAAAATGCCACAGCACATATGTAGCTTGAAATATATGGAATAATTGCATTGTGAAATGGCCGGCTTGATTTGTGAGATAGTGGTTCTGAACAAATGCAACTGTGCAGTGTAGGTATTTTGGTTGCCATAGTGAACCCCATTTCCCAATGAATGCTCCAAACACCCGGAAACCATTTGAAATTGTCTGTTGCCAGTTCCAACCTCTGAAAATGTAAATTAAACGATGCAGACAGGAAATATGATTCCAACATATGTATGGAAAATAGCAACAATTAGTTGATACTTCTGAGGAATTCAAACGATATATGAATAAGATTAAATGATTTCCTGCATTTATTTTTCAGCTTTATACTTTTATTTGGTTATTGCTTAGCGCAAAGAAAAAAATATATTGCTATGAAATACGTCCATCCTGTGCTTGTATTTGTTAAACTGCTAATACTATAATAAAAAAAAACAGTTTTCAAAAAGGATGGTTTAAAAGGAAAGGACTCTTACTTTTCATCATTTGTGTTCTAAGACTTTCACGCCGATGTCATTCAAAAATGGCATAGCTAAATTAACATATATGATGCCAACTGTAAAAGCCTACAAGGGTCACTTACCTTTCTTCCGATGATGAAGTAAAGCATATATATATATATAACACAGTTATTTATCGTAGCATAGAAATGACCTTTAAACTTGATATAACGACTTATTTCGTTGAAAGATTAAGTAACTCGATAAAACGTCAAACGTATCCCGTAATACGGCTTAATTGGCCAGTCATTTTCGTCTAGTTACCCTACATGAACATGTATGATGAGCATATGTGAGTCGTTTAAATGACAAAAAGAACACGTATGCCATCTCTATATCCCGGTAGTTATTATCATTCACTTGTTGTATCCTATTTTTAACCAAGCCTTAGCATGTTTTCAACAGTTCCTGTTTCACATCCAATGTCTTTTAAACAGTACCTGTTCACTTAAAATGTATTTTAAACAGTCATTGTTTCACTAAATATGTCTTTTGAACAGTTACTGTTTCGCATTTCAGTTAACACGATTTCTTGTTTGGCATTCCGTTTTTCTATGAACATGAAATAAAGCAATGAACGCACACTAATTTATATCACATGGTTGTGTATTCCACTTCATTACTATGATTCCCTTATACACGTAACTTACTTTGTGTTAGTGAGCAGGCGTAGCTTGACTTCTATCAGCGTCATGGTAATTTTAAATATAGTAGAAACTTTCAACTACTGAGTGTTATATTATTTTGTAACACACTAAAGTATAAATGTTTTAAAGGGAATTGTTATGCATTCACTTATCATGATTGCTGTTATATCACTGTACGCGTTATAAATACATACAGATCCAGATCGCGTTCGGAAACTGATAATTTGCATAATGAATCACAGTGATTTAGAGGGAATGAGCTGAATTTTGACCTTTACAAAATTTAGTGACATTTTACCTAAAATAACCTAATATATATATTTTTTCTTCAGATTCATCAAAGGGGTCACTCATACCAACTATCTAGCATAAATAACTATGAATTACGGCACTTTTACAAAGTCAGAAAATCTCGAATTGTCTAAATAGAGTAAAGTGAAACAACTCCAATTTCATCGAAATGTGACAGCTAAGAAAAACATGCATACAAAAGCACCCAAACGAAAGGTTGCAACAAATACATGCAGCCAACATGCAGATAAACCTTCAATCTTTCAATTGCAACCACTATTCTCACCTGAACATGCATCTAGTTGGAGAAAATTCAGCTCATTCCCTCCAAATCACTGTGTAATGAATGCCATTTGGAAATCACAAAGTGAAACCACTTCACACAAACGAGACGTACAACGCAAATAAGGCATCGATATATCGCCAGGATTGTCGATATTAACTAGGTTTTGGTATTCTTTACTGAATTCATGCTGTTAATCAAAAGAAGAAAGAATTTGTGTTGTTATTTCCAAAAATTACGTTGACGTTCATGAATGTTTGGGAGAGTCTTAGTGAATCACATTCGAGCGTATCCGAAGGAGTCACCATTTCATGTTCACTTCTCACTTACTTGCGGTTTACCAGTTAAGCAACGTGTTAAGTTGAACTTGACATAATTCCTAATCTTTTTGCATCCATTTTGACTTTCCCGCTATTTCCTTTGTGTGCAAGATTGGTTCAGGGGCATTTACGATGATATCCCAAAACGCTTTTATGAAGATGACCGTTGATCACCGAAACTATGTAAGTATCCACCGGTCATTTTATATTTGTAAGTTTTCCGCTATTAAATTCATGGTTAAAATACGTCAATAATGTTATCAGTTATTGATATTTTTCATGGATTCATACGTTTAGTAAGCAGTTAAAGGTTCATCACTCAAAGTTTATGTTTGTTTCATCGATAATGAATACGAATAATATTTTAAATGAAATCAGATTACAAATACTTTTTAAAATGAAAAAAACTAATAATAAAATAATGTTTGATAAATATTAACTCTTAGTATTTTTGATACCCATTTAACTACATTAGTTATCTATCAACGCAATGTTGTTGTGAACGACCGTGAACTTATTTTAAACAATGGGCCTATTATTCAGAATTTTGTTTAGGTTAACAACGTTATTCACGTCATTGTAATTAACGCTAAACGCGTGGAAGTTCGAAGTACACATGTGTGATCTGCTGCATTTCTAACAATATTTGGGATGACTGTTTTGAAGTTTCAATTTAGATATATGAGTATGTCATGTACCAATTCATCTTTAACAGTTAACAACAACGGTGTTTAAAACTTTCTTAACTTTAATAAAGTCCTGAACATTTGGCAACAGTGTAGCATAACAATTATTGAAACTCAAGGAACAAACAAGGTAGCCTAGAATTCAACTAAGATTCAGCTTAGCTTGTCCTTGTATATTATGTTTTATTATATACCCATCATAAATCCACGCGCAATATATATCGCAAAATACAGAAGTCCGTATTCCACTCCAAGGCAATACGGCCGTATTCCACTCTTGTGGCGTCACGTCATAACAAGTATCGTTGCGCGATGTTGAAATGACGTAATAAAAATTACATTTATTATGAAAACATGTGGCTTTTAAGTGATTTTACCAGTAATGTATACAATAAAAGGGTTTGTCGTATTCGACTCTCGTGGATTCTCGGCTTGCGCCTCGTGAAATCCGAATCTGCTAAAATCCACTCGAGTCGAAAGCAACCTCCCGGGTCAAAACGCAGTACTAAAAACCCTATGGTATTGTATTTTTAATGGGCAAATATACACACTCTAAAAATATTTATATGAAACAAATACAGAAACAACCCCAGCCAAAAGTTATACATAAACCCCGTAAAGATACATAACGTTGCAAAGCAAAGATTATTTTCCTTTCCGATAACTCATTCAAATGCCCGCAAGATACACTTTATCCCGGATAATCAGTCCCCGGAAGCAGAGAAATAATATTTCAAATGACTTGCATCAATTTTGTCATCTTTGGATGATACTAATGTTTCTTGTATAATTATTTGTATATAAATAAAGAAATATGCAAGGAACATAAGCTATACCCAACAAACAAAAAATGAATCACGGTATTTATAGTATATATTTTCTGCTTCCAAAGACTAACTCTCATGGATAGAGTGCATTTGAAGGGCAGGTGATTGATTAATCGAAAGGACAATTAAAAATATTTAAAAAAAAGGTCATAGGGATTTGTTTAGGTAAACGCCTTTTTGCGGTGAGAGAACATAAACAAGAGGGAGTTTCAAAAGATTTTCGCCTAACCTCACACTTTTCCTTCATCAAACCCGAATATGCGACTGCACTTTAATAAAAATAATTCTAAACAATATTAGATGTCTATTGATCCAATTACTCATTTGTCTGAATCTTATCAAGGCAGACTTGTGTTAATTCAGAATAATTTATTTCAAATAAATCACAAAATTTGATTGCAAATTGCCTATAATTAATCATCAAGAGGTTGATAGAATCCTATCGCATACCGACGCAAATAAATGGATATTTGATTACTTTTTGAAACTAATTCATGCCTAATCCCATCGTTCCACGATGTCCAGTTAGGTTTCCCCTGATATTTTGGATGTCTCCTTAAACCGTCTTTACAAGATTAAGGATAGAGTCATCAACAGTGTTGAAATACATCCAGGGTAGCAAATGTATCGAATAGATTGGATGTCAAGTCACATGAAGTTTTTATATAATTTAATTGCGATTTAAGAGACATACAGCGATACTACAATAGAGGTCTTCTTGATATAAAAGTAGAGTAGCTGTCATGTACTGTGACACAACACAATTTGAGTTCATATCATTCATATGAAGGATGGGTACATGTCAACTATTGTGGAAATGTCTTTTTCATGCTCATGTTCACTATCAAAAATTGATTTGTAATAGACACTATCCAAGCCAAAACTATTCAATCCAATTATGTTTTTGTCATTTACTCTCTATACTGACTTTTTAGATATAAAATTCACCTGTGCTGAGCATAATAAGTTTATCTGTGCTGATGTAGCATGTTTGTGATGGGACGTCTGTTACTTAAAAGACGACTCAGTGGTCGGCTGGGATGAAGACATTTGTGGAATTTTCACCTTTGGCTTTTTACTACCAACCAAAACGTAGCCTTGTGTTACACATTGTATAAATATCAAAAGTATTGGGAACTGCTGCATTATTCAACATTAATATACATTCGTATTGTAAAATAAAACACACATATGAACGAAACAGTTGGGTTATTAGTATTGTGCTTAGATTTGGGAAGTTGTGTTTTATTCGAAAATGGATTAAATAAGGAAATGGTAAGCATCTTAGGGTTGGATGCTAGGACATGGACGAGGTCTTGTTCTATGTCCAGCATGGTCCTAACTCAAAACAGCACACTGAACTAACCTTTCCTTTAACCCACCTCTCAGTAACCGTTTAAATAAATTATACTTTCTGTTTATGTGTTTTGGATTGTATATCGAGTCAACATATTGTACAATGCTAGAATTGGCCACCCTACATAGCATGCTGATACCACGTATGTCGGAGGACTTCATTGGGCAGTGTGAGACGTGCGTGTTTTGTCTTCTGGTAAAGCAATGTCAGGTTATATGTGACGTCATCTGGCATTTGTACTCAGAATCGAATAAAGCAATAAAAGGTGCGTGCATGGAGCTGTTATCATAAAACATATAAGGTAGACATTTGTTTGTTAATCATGAAACTATTATCATTAACATCTACTTATTCCTGAAATTACGAGTGTTCAAAGAGTGTGTTAGTTTAATTTTCTTGAATTTTAAAGTAATTAAGGATCCTCTTTAGATATTTCATGCCACATCTTCAATATAATATAATTGATAGTATAGTTTGTTGTCAGCATACATTTCCACATATATGGTCGAATTATTGGTTAACTTGAAGTTAACGTCTAAGCCCACATATACTCTTCCATAGGGAAGAAAAGCAGGGAAATAACTGGATGTATGCTGAGGTTTCAATAGCAATTATGACATCGGGTAAAGCAACCATATTTGCTTAATTATCACATGTTATATTTTAAGATTCAGACAGTTTGTCGTGATTAAAGCATTTTGAACATGTTTGTTTTGCTTTTGAAACGTCTATTTTACATAGGCGTTTTCATGCCATGAAAACGCCATGCTCTGTTCAACGTGTCATTGAATAAACTAGAGGAACAATGTCTCAAGGCAGACGAACGCTCTGTTTGCGCTAATCTTAAATAATGTTTCATCTTCTTTTGATCAAATATTTATGACAGCTTTGCATATTGTTTCCAAGCATTTATATCGCATTGTTACTCCAAAACACTTCAGTCGTCAAAGCGCTCATTAATCTTACAAATCACCAATCTCTTCTCTTTTAAAATCTGTGGAGTTCTTTAAAGCAAACAGAACACGTTTTTGTATTAAGTTATTTAAACATAATGATATTTCGTACGAGTAATGTTACTCTAAGGTAATGGTTATAGCACAGGTATATAGTAGACCAAATCGTTAGGGAAAAACATGTTTTAGAGTAATTGGTCCTTCGGTAATTGAGCAAACTTCTACTTGTCACAGTTATATCGCAACAAAAGCATGTCAAAAACTATTGTAAAAAATCTAGCGTAGCGTAGCATCTGATTTACCATTACGCAAATCATCAAGCAATTTGTATTGTCAAAGTTCTTGGTTTGATTCTTTAACTACTTTTTTTGTAATTTAGTGCCCAACAAAATTACGATTGAAAACAACATTTTTTCTCTTTAAATTGCATACAAAGCTCACGAACTTTCTACCCCTTGCTAAACCTTTATACAATTCTTTAAGTGTGATGCTGATTTTGGAAATGAAAATACTATAGTTACGAGTGAAATTAATAAACATTGTTAGTTCGTCTAATTGTTAGCGCCATCCTATTGTGGAAGGATTGAAAATGTCAAACTTGGTAAAATGAGACCACAGAACAGTTGATCAAATATGCGTTCTTTCAACGTTGTTTCAACCGTCGATTGCACTTGAACGTACCGTTAGCATGTGAATAACTAGGTGGATGATACATATACGTGGATCAGGAGGGTTTCATTGCCATGGAGATACAGCCATTGATGATGTCACATTTAGTCCAGAATGTTTTTGTACATTTGTATCTCATAATGTGGAACATAATGATACTTATTTGTTTCTATAACATTTTATAAATACTGACGTAAAATGCATAATTTGCGGGAACATGTTAATTTTTATCTGAAGTTTACTAACCAAATCATGTAACATATCAGCCTTATTGTGATTAAAATCATGACAATGTGAATAAGTCTATAAATTCTAGTTAAAATTATACGTTTATTTTGATCAAATGCATATAATATAATATTATCGTTTCATGAGTTCACCAGGATAGAACAAATCTAGCGAACAAAAAATGACCTTTAAAAAGTTCATACTGCATCCGAAAACATATTGCAAGATACGACATACAGGTACATACATGAACTAATTTAATATTATTGATGTAATATAATGTCACATTTGCTTAACGGCCATGCATTTGGTTATGGTACCAACATTAACAATTGTCTCATTTTACGTATTAATAATTTTTCGGGCCCTTTCTGTTTAATATTTTCTGTCTTAACATAAAAAGTGTGAAATCCTTTCGTTGTTGCATATTACCGGAGTTCATTTTTTTATTTTGTTTCTCTGAACATTAAACATAGTTTACCTTTCGTTTTGTATATTACTGGGACATAAATTTTAGACTGATTCATTTTTAACTTTAAATTGTTCAACGTTCGCTTGTAAAACGTATATATACTGTTGTGCTAGTACAGACAGAATGATTTGGCGGGGTTAAAGAACATTTTTATAGTCGTCAGATTCAACACTTATTGGGGATTATGGTAAATGAATTCACCATTTCTACATGTATGGTTGTAAATATATTAGACATAAACATTATATGCGTCAAAATGTGCAATATTGTCATTCTTTATATGTATAATATAAAAGTTAGTTACCACAAATGGCAGGCTGCTAATATCCATGCTTCCTTGTGCGTTGGCAGTGGTGCAATTTTCAATCTTGCCAACAAACGGAGAACGATATAGTCATGGATGTGCTTCATGCTATCGAATGAATTATCTGTTGTCGTATATTGATATTTAAATATTCATATTGAACTTGTTTACATGTATTCGTTTGTAGATCTATCGACAGCTTTACTCTTTTTCCATAATTACGACATATCACCTGTGGTACTACCTCTAAAACAATCAAAAGTGCTTATTACTATTTAATTGATAATATACGTGTTTGTACTAGGCACTGATGTGTCTTTAGATGTGTTTATGTGGTTAATGATGATGGTTTGAAATTCATAAAACAAATGTGTTTACTTGGCTTAGTTTTATTTCAATGAAGTTTATGACTGCACTGGATCACCATTGGGATAAATTTGGCGTCTGGCTTTGACGTCAGTATCGGAACATACACTTGGTTGATTGTCAATTAGCTGAAAACGGCATATTCTTATCTACGAAACTTAATGGATTCATCTTGAGAGAAGGTCATTTATCACGTATTCATCTGCAAGGTATTCCCGTGCTTATCCTTAATAATATTAACATATATTGATTTACGAACCCACTCATAAATCCTAAAATAAACAAGGTATGTACAATTGCGCGTACTCCGTAGATCATAACTGTAACGTCTAAATTGCATCAAGAAGTGGTCCACTTACAGCTAAATATCAGGTCAACTAATTCTTAACGACATTTTGATGATCGAGCTCCGATCTACAACCTAGAATATCAATATCGAGAATTAAATCGAGATAGTCGAGCTACGATCTATTTGATTCTTAATGTAATGTAGATGATATTTGGTCGAGCTTTGACCTAGGACTTAGTTGAATCATCTATTGATCCATTATAGACGATGCAGATACTAAACACGACCCAGGCCAACCAAATCCCTTTTATATTTTAGATGGTCAGGCCAAGATTTGCGACCGAGGCCATCCAATCTTAAATTACATTGTATAATGTCGAGCTTTCATTTTGACCTACAAGTAAACTGAACAAAATCGCCATACAATATACGAAGTACGACCAATGTAAATCTATTCTAATGTATTGTAGCTAGGACCTAATTCCACGCATTTATGCAATTTAGACGGTTGGCATACAATATTTTACTAAGGTCAACCATTTCTAAAAGATGTAATCTTACTTCAAAATAAGATTTACCAAAATTAATAATTTTGTTTTAATATTCTTAAAAGGATGAATAAATGTTGAAAACAACGGTTCTTATGAAGTATACCGAGTTAAACTTGAAAGAAAACGAGCATAAAACACGGTAGTTCTACCTTATGAGACTAAAGTAGACCACAGTAAATATGTAGCATTCACCAATCATATAATATGTTTGCACGTTCTGCTATTAAATACACAATTATAATCTAGTATCAGTAATTAACATTTTCCATAAATTTATTATTTAGTCAGTAGATAAAAGTTTATCAGTCAAAATTGATATTTGTTATACGTGTGTATGTATTGATTTTGAATAAGAGTGTCACTTTATTGTATTTAAGATTGTCGATATACTATTAACGACCATGATCAACCAATTAGTAATGGAGTTTTTAGCATAAATATTAAGATGGTCAAGCTACGAGTTATAAACAAGGTTCGCGAATTCTTACGGTAATTTGGATATGCGATTTACGATTTATGAGTTACACAACTACGTCATACCTAAATAAAGATCACCTTTCGAATTACATATTAACCGTTTGTTCCCCGGAAAGTGGTGCCGTGAATAGAACAACTATATATATATATATATATTCGTTTTATCTAAATTGTATGTGTACACACATGCCACACTCACACATACACTCACTCCTCTATTGTGTCTCTTTCAAGCAGTAAAGAAATATTATGCTTCCAACAGCCAGTCACCTTAATCAGAAATGATTCCAACCGTTTCAGAAAACAATTTCCATCGCCTGCCGTAAATCCATCAACAGTTGATATGCAGCTCTGATGTGTCTTGATAAGAACTATGACTTCATCACCGCCAAATATCCAGAACAGCAGCTTAGATAAATCGCGCGAAATAAATTTTAATTAATTCGGTAACGTTTTCAGTCCTTCCTAAGCAGCTTACTACGACGATTTTTTTTTGTTGGACTTCAATTATACAAGGAAGGAGAGCCCCTTAATAAAAAGAGAGTTAAAGGAATAAAAACATAAGTTAAATTTTAAATTAGATTATTTGAATGTTAAACAATTAGTTTGGTGGACCGAAGACTTATAAAACCCCAGTAAATTTACATTTGTTTTACCCGTCCAAGGCGGTTCCTAACAATCCTTGATAAACTTACTAGTTTATTTATATATAGTATGTATGTTTGTGGAGTTTTGTGTTGTTCTTCCATGATTCTTGTTTGTGATTTTTTTTTGTTTTTGTGTTATATGTCTTTGGCGTTTACCTAGTGCCACTAAACCGGGTTTATGTTTAATCATTTTGCTACTGAGTTTGTTTCTGTAGTTGTTCACATAAGTATTGGATAGAATCTTGAATGGCTTTTTCATATGAAGTGTGACAAGCATAAATGGGTCTTATAAAATTTGGTTTGTGTTTATAAAATGAAATGTAATTATTCAGGGTTATTAATTGTCCGAATTTAGATTACTCGGATAGGGTGCATTTGGCGAGGTATATTTGAGAACATTTAGGAACGAATATGCCAATTTAGGCGAGCATCAAATACCTGTCAAGTTTCGTATTCTTGTATGTTTTGTGTCTTACTATATCAAGTAGATTTATGTTTGTTATTAATACCAAGTTGTTTATTCTTGAATACTACCGTCGTGATCCTAATAAGCGTTGTCTTGTGGTGCCATACACAGTAGATCAACGGATTGTGTGCATGCTCACTAAAATGTGTGATTTTACTTATTATTCCTAAAGTATTATTGCATAATTGGGTGACTCACAGACATAAGGGAGAGCGATTGATTATTTTCGATTACTGTGTGTTTGTTTCACACCGGTAGGCCCTGGTCCGCTAATATGTGTATACGATATAGAACCATTTTTGTTTGCTTGTACTCATCAAATATAATAAGTGTGGCTGTTTGTTATTATGCGTTTACACGAAGTACATATGCATTTGTATTGTTGTGAACTTCTGCATGTTTTGCAAGAAGTAGACTCATTTTGCATTACATGTAATAGACTCATATAAGTATTTGTGTGCACGACTGTGCAGGTTTGTATCGGTGTTAACGATCCATGCACACATAGTAGACTCCACTCTGTTCTGCCATGCACGACTGTGTGCCTTAAGTAGGCGGAGGTCTTAAAAGTGTTACTACTGTGTCTTTCACACAAAGAATAACTAAATTCGTATTTAAATTCAACAACGATGTGTGTGAACAAGCAGTGGACCAACGTGATATGTATTCGACATATTGGGCTGTCAATATTGTTTTTGTAATGTTTGTTTCTCTATTATAAGATACAATGTTTTAAAACATTTAAGAAAATATGTGCATTATGTTCCGCAACTGAAATTCTATTTTTTTGATTAACCATTAAAATGCCTTACATATAAGAGCATATAACAATGAGAAACAATCAATGTAAGCAGAACATTGATTGAGAAGTAGAATATCTTAAATATTGTCAGGAATTTACACATTTTAAGGTATTTAGATTTTTTTCTACAAACGACAGTCCGTTGTATACAGTTAGTCAACATTTTCTTGCTTGGCGCATATATAATGTAATCGACACAATAAACATGATCATTTACAATCAAAATACAATGCAACTTTTATTCCATTAAATTTAATAAAATTTGGTTTAGATGTGTTAAAATTGTTTTATGTTTATTTCATAATTGTATTTCGCTCTCTTTTTATTGCCTTTACATGTCATCAAGTAAATTATTTGTGAAATAACAATTTTCTTACTTACAATGCAAAACGTTATGTTTCATTTAATTACGAATTGACAAATATTGGCCAAAACATTGCTGCGACGGGAAAAACATTCATCAGTACACGAATACATGTAAACGTCGCGGCTTAAATTCCCCAAAATCGTCCGAATCATAACTAAATGCTGAATATTGTTAAACTCGCCAGAAACACTGGCAGCTATTTCTTATATACTTGTTGAAATAAAACATACTTATATGTCTTAAATAATAGTCAAAACCTAACTTTCAAAAAAACGGGAACACCCAAATTGATATTAAAGGTAGCCCCTCCCCACGAATTTTTGCATTGAAAAACTGTTTTATGGCCGAATTCTTTTAAGACTTAGTAATTCCTTAAATCTTACCTGAAAAAGATATTAGTAACCAATGCTAATGAAATCAATATCCCTGATTACACGAAATAGGGGGCCCTAGTGGCAAACTAGCACTTAATTACACAAACATCCCATAATGGACTGACCGTGCTATAGCTGCTTCTGTTTATAGGAATAAATTTACTTTTTTCACGTGATTGAGAAGTCTTTGCGTTAAATAAGGTTATAAGTTAATCAAAAGTACATTTCGACCTTTATGTGGTATTTGTTAGGGTCAAAATATGATTAAGAAACAAAATAAAAACATGCACCAATTTGTGAAATGAAATAATTTATCATACAATTCCAACACAATTTCTGGCATTTTTTGCCGGGCAAGAAATATGAAACAGGGGCGGGTTTTATTTTACAGGGGGTGCAACTTAAGTGCGTACAACTTTAGCCTCTCTTGTAGAACCGAAATTTCTTATTTTTAAAATGTTGAAGGTGTTAAGGGTAGTCCCCCTAGAACTTTTTTTCTAATTCTATTCCGAAAATCTGCCTTTTGTGGCGTTCTTAATTACTTGTTTTCCTATATTGAAATAATAAGTAAACACATTTAGTGTGTGTGGGGGGGGGGGCGGGGGGCGACGAATGTCCGCCCGTTTTGGATCCGCTTGTGTAAAATAGACGTGTGTCTGTTGGACGTGGAACTTGTTGTAAGGAAGAGGATGCAGACTAGGAAACACAATTTTTATAAGACATGCGTACGCTATTGACATCGTAACTAGTTGTCCAGTTATTCACAATTGACTTAGAGATGGATAATAAAAGCCCTGTAGATGAATTGAATCTGATAGGAAGCGAACAAGAAGGCAAAAACACAAAACAAAACAAAATAGCTGATGTACAGTGTTAGTTACACCGGCAAACGCATTCATTAGGGCACATTTATCAAATTGGATCGGAACTATCAGTTAACAAAGCGAAAACGTAGTAGAATACTAGTAGAATCAAGTAGAATGCATAAATGGTATATAGCATAGAACGAACTCTTAACTGTTCGTACACAGTTTATCCAAAGACAGTATTAATTATTATATTCAGATGAATAATTCCTTTTTAATTCACACATTTACACTATAATGCACACATTTACCTGCTGTGTTTCACAAATGTAAGGTCACGCTTCGGAACAGAGTTTTCGTCTCAGCTTATTGAGACAATCCGCACTCAGATAAAAAAGCTGGCTTTAAGAGTCATCAATGGCCCAGCGTGATAGCAGTTCCGCCAGACGATAAACCGCCAGATCTTAAACGTTACCAAAGTCAGTTTGCAGCCGAAATTTCTATTCATTATTCCAATAATAAAAAATTGTTTTTGTGCTGAACGGCTTCAGACAATTAATGGAAAATTTTGAAATAAGAAAGATAATGGAAATATAGTGATTTCAACTTCCTATCGACGGAAATGCAAATTACTTTCAAACATTATTAGCAAATATCACACACGACATTTCTGAAACAATTATTCCTCTTTTAACAGCACATATTTGTTTATATTTTTATTGTGATATTCCGGTGAAAATAATATGTTAAATAATAGAAGTGAATAGGACATATCCTTACTTACAATTCAACCAAAACCAATTCAGAGTCTCGCCATTGATTGAGCATAAATTACCATACTTCTTAAATCTCATGTTACATCCTGCCAAGGAAACGATCTTTTTGGAATTAAAATGGATATCAGTCCACCTTTCCATTTCAATATATGAGAAATCTTTCGTACCATAGTTTGCGTAATTAACGTCATAGTTTGAGATATGTTCATGACGTCATTTCCAGTTTTAGTACATTGCACAAAGTTAAGTAGTTAACTAGGTTAAGTAGTTATTGTAGACAGTACATGTTGCTACCCGCTGCATACAAAATGGAATCGACGTCATACAAGTCAATGGAAGAATGATGAAGACGGGAACCGATATAATGTTTGTAGATAAGAAACACCTTGTACTGAACACCAAAGAAATTATTATTTCAATTATTATTAACGTTTCAATTGCAATTATATTTCAATTTTCTGTCAATCTCATAACTCTTCTTTAGATTTAATTTAGGGAGTCAATAAGGTGTAACAGTTGGTTCAAACATTTGATTCAGCTGCTAAAGTTATCGGGACTTATGAGCAACCCAACAGTTATGTTATATGTTTAACGGTCTGTTTAACCTTATGGTGGTTTTGGGACTTATGAGCAACCCAACAGTTATGTTATCTGTTTAACTGTCTGTTTAACCTTATGGTGGTTTTGGGACTTATGATCAACCCAACAGTAATGTTATCTGTTTAACGTTCTGTTTAACCTTATGGTGGTTTTGGGACTTATGAGCAACCCAACAGTTATGTTATCTGTTTAACGTTCTGTTTAACCTTATGGTGGTTTTGGGACTTATGAGCAACCCAACAGTTATGTTATCTGTGTAACTGTCTGTTTACCTTATTATGGTTTTGGGACTTATGATCAACCCAACAGTTATGTTATCTGTTTAACTGTCTGTTTAACCTTATGGTGGTTTTGGGACTTATGAGCAACCCCAACAGTTATTTTATCTGTTTAACTGTCTGCTTAACCTTATGGGGGTATTAAGTATTCGATGCCAGAACGGTAACTAATAAATATTAATCCATTCAAACAAAAATAGAAGAAACACTCCAACACAGTTTCACACATTGTGTTCATTAAATAAACTACTACCATTAGCTAAATGATTGAGTGATTGCAAAGTAAATAGGTAGCAGATTTATAACCATTCAAATGCCCATCTTTCTTCACTTGTCATGTTGGTTAAGTTTTTGCCAAGAAGATATCAATTAACAAACAGCAAACAATGTTGTTGTTTTTTTCTGTATTGGTGTCAGAAGACTACCTATACCGTAACAGTAAATATCACTTTGTTTTTTGAGTTTGTTTTGCTAATTTGGACGTCTTTGATTTCGAAGAGACTGCTTTTCTACAAGGGTCCAACGGATAAATGTATCAAGTCCACAAAGTCACATATAATGTTTTGAAAATGAATAATGGCAGACATTGAAACCGAGATGAAACCCACAGTGTGAACAATCGTCCGATTATTCACTCCTAAATTGCACTGCCTGTCTAAGACATGACACATTCCATTAACCATTAAATTGTTAACAATTCAAGTACCGTTTGAATATGATGGATCATCGTTCATTTGCTGGCCTAAAATAAAATTGTGAAGTCTCTACCATTGCAGAAACATCGTTATTAAAGTAACCCTAACGTTTTCTGGCTACATTTACAATAGTCGGGGGTTAAATAGAACTCAGTCCGGCATTAATATCAGCAGAGTATTAGAATAAATATGATATATGTTTAAATGCAATTAGAATGAAATCTGTTCGCTTTTTCCTGCTATTATGTATTATTACATCTTATTGGCTAAGGTTATGTTGCTCTATCTGATCCGA
The DNA here is from genome assembly GCF_026914265.1 of Mya arenaria. NCBI lineage: Eukaryota > Metazoa > Mollusca > Bivalvia > Myida > Myidae > Mya > Mya arenaria. The sequence continues at coordinate 62,336,271 of NC_069132.1, read as the reverse complement.
AAAGTATTACCGCCATCTATCATTGTCTCGGTCATGTCTCATTTCAAATGAACTCGTTTTGATAACACATCACAGACACAATTCTACCGACTTTGCAATGGCTCATTTGAAATGAAATCACATTGACAAAACATAACAAGCATATTACAACTTCTCGATAACCCCTTATTGAAATCGCCTTGTAACATACAAAAAAAACAACATCTCGGTAAAGCTGCATTTCAAAACGAAATCGTCTTGATGATACAAAACAGGCAAAATACTACGTTTTGTTATTATTTTTTTCGATAAAAACGTCCTCACAGTTACAACACTTCTACCATTTTTATTTAAGGTTCCCTAAGTGGTGTTTTTATCCTCTTACTCTGTTGCAAAAAGGTTGAAATATGCTTAAATCGGCTAAATATTGTTCTCAACACTATATCCGCTTGAGGTGAGCGTTGAAGTTCGCGAATGGTATTTTTGTTGATTGAGAGTAATCTCTCAATAGTTATAGTTATATCTATGGTGGTTAAACTTGATTTGATGCTGAACTATCAAACTAAAGGTTTTGAAGTCATTGTGCACCACCATTATATGACCTTCCCCTACTTGAAAGCTCCATCGTAAAAATTGATATTCAAAAAAATAGAACCAAGTCTCAATTAAAATCTTGAGGCAACAACCACCCTGTAAAACATAAATAGATAGCATATTGGTGGTGGTAACATGCATCCAGGGTACATACTGAATATGACTAAAGATTATTACAAACATAACGGAACAGATTAGTTTAATAAAAACAAATACAGGCCTGAACTAAGTAGTTTAATTTAATGATGGTGAGATTCAACAGTCTATAGACAAACAGGAAAATTTGAATGCAGCAAAAAATCGCAAATACCACGGCCTGGCACTTGATATCATTTTCAAGTTTTGTGAGTAGAAAATGGAAATTTTATTGAAATTAATATATAAAGCCATTTTTGGCCTTCAAAAATTGCAAAATAAGTCATTTTACGAACCGAATTCAATTTAAATACAAAACAAGTATAACAACTGAAATCGCGTTATGTATAATGAACATTTTCCTGAGTACTGTTAGTTATCAGCCATCAAATACCCTTTAAATTCTACCAATATTATATATGGAGTCACAAAGCATCAACATTTAACATGAAGTTAATGGAGATATAAGACAGCGAGCGTATTTTGGGGTCCTAATCCGTCAACCATTTATCAACATACACGGCTCGAAACAGCCGAATTAAAATGGTATCACTTACCATACACTTAATATACACTATATATTACTGCGTGTTTACTAGCTCCGTAACAGGATTGAAAGTGCATAGCTTGTAATGCATCAGTTGAGATCTAATTCAAGGTACGATAAATGCATTAATAACGGTAGTCTTTAAATAATCATAACTCAAAAGCGTACAAAAGGCGTTAACAAATATAAATATATTGTTAAAACAAACCAACTGATTATCTGCCTGTCAATACAGGATTTCATCACTTCGAAGAGCTTTCTGTTTCTCTTCCTGTTCTTGTTAATATTGAATCAAATAACATATTTAGCTGCTTTAATGGTGTTGAACATTCTAATATACAATTATAATATGTACTGTATTTAAAAAAGTCTTTTTATTACGGGTATGGTGACGACAAAAAGCACCATGAAAGATTGGTACATATTATATTAGGATGCACATATGCCGATTGTGTGCGCGATATGTATGTGGTGGATACGACAGACAGGTGCTGGCAAGTCTCGATTTGAAAATGAATACAAGCCCAATAAATTATAGCCTTGCAGGAATGTATAAGATGCATTCAATAAAACAAATTTTAGAAGTAGTAAATCAATCGTTTGTTACTTTATCTTCTTCAGGCATTCCAATCTAAAACATCTCGAAAGGACAAAGTTATTGGACCGTTTATTTATATTTTATCTAATTGTAAGGCACACGAATCATTACTTTTTATACTACTTTGCTCCAATGTCATTTACTTTAACAGCCTCATATGTCATCTGGGTTTTTTTCAAACGCTTCACAACAGACAGTGGCATTTAATATCTTTGTATACAAATTACATAACCCTTCCCCATTATGTTCAATATAAAATGCAGGACAAATAAGTACATGCGACATGATTTAAAAGAAACGGTATTATTTTAATTTATTGAATCTGATATTTTGTCTTGTTTTAGTACAAAGGGAACCTGGTAATATAACGCCAACACAAGCGTGTACAATTTAGCTGGATATTTTATTTGTTTCTCTGAGTTAAGCCACACTGTTAAAAAGACCATTAGTCTGTTTATTCAGAAGCAATAGACGAATAAAGGAATTTAAAGAAATACGCCCAATGGATGTACAAGTACAATTATCAGCAATCCTGCTATTGTAAGGAAATTAATTTGTGTTTAAAACATACACAATTTGTTAACAAGGTACGTTTCACATGAAATTAAACTGTTTGGCCGGTCTAAACTAAACCACAAACATGCAAGGACACCCTTAGATGGACCGATATAAAACCGTTTGTAAAACCAGGTTCAACAGAAGTATTTAACGCACTATAAATTCATAATATTATTCCCTAAAATCGAAATAAAAACTTAAATACCTAAATAAAATAGATTAACGAAATTTCAATATTAAACCATACATAGATATCATACAGGAAAATCTGGAGTTGAAATAGGAATGCACAATAGTAATGTTATTTCAAGGTCCGTTTAAAGTGACGACCTGGAGTAAGTATTGCATGATGTAGATAACGTGATGACCTCAATTAGTTTTATAACTGTGTGCTTAAGAAAGGCATTATGCATTCTAAAGATTAAGAGTTTTCTCAGCAAAAAACAAATCGTTATTTCGGAATAGGCATATTATGAAGCTCGATGAGACAGGATTGAAGACTGGTATAATTATTAAATTATACATTGTAAAACATATTTGATTTAGAAATATTCATATTATTGTTGTTGTATTTACGTTGGTTATATATCTTTAAAAACAGTAGAAAAATAAACTGATTGTCACAAGACTAGAAAATGTATTCAATTCAGTAGGTTTTCCCATAAATATTCATAGTTTAATTAAAAACTGCAAAAGGATATCTACGGTAATTGGACAGTCATTTATAAGTGAGTTAACTTTCGGGGAACAGGTGTGGGAGCTAAATATTACGGCTATTTACATGTAAACATTCTGGAGTTGCCTTTCTTCACATTACATTATGAAGGCGATTTACCATCAACATGAGTGATAATCGTGTAAATATTTATGTTAACGTTCGTGTGAAGGAAAATTCACATTAAGTTAAGAATGTCAACTCTGTAGCGATATACATGATAATTACTTGTTTACCTGATAGGCTCGGTATTTTATGGTATTTTAATTACTGTGTGGGCAAATATGAATAAAAAAACCCATACAGATATGATTTGACATCGTATTTTGCATCTTGTAATTCATAATATTGTTTTAAGAAGGAAATAAAATGAATCCTTATACCAATTAAGCTCGAAAAGTCAACAAACACAAACAATGAGTATTATCTGATACCGCTGTATCACCGCTGAAAAATGCACATTTTGTTTTCAAAAACAAAATGCTGCGCTTAGCTTGATCCTGTTAAAATGAATAAAGATAGTTCGAAAACTTGTGGCTTGTCAGTATTTGTATATACTCATATATACTCTGATTGTTCGTTCAGTTAGTGCAATGATACTCGTGTTCCAGGAGAACAAGGCTCAAACCTCAGTCACAGGCTTTTAAGTTGAGCGATGTCGCAGTTGTATTCTTCTGATTATATGAATAAAGTGCTATGACTTATAAAAAAACATCTCATCAACTTTTTTTCAGTTTAAATATAAATAATTATCAACATTATTCATTGTTTCCCTTAGCAGCCCGAACAAAATGTATTCTTCAATACGTTTTTTGGTCATTCGGTAGAGCTAAGGTCCCGATAAAGTGTTCGTCAATCAACCTTGGAGCATGTGTCTGGGATCTAAAATATGTTGTATAGGACGTTTTTATTGTATCAATGTGGTATTTGGTAAAACGATACCGAAGATGTGAAAATGGAACTGTGACGGGCTCACAATAGTCAGCCTATATATTCTTATTATGTCATGATAAACAAATTATATGCCAATCCGTGTGTAGTTCTTTAAAGCTCTTCCTGACTGTCGTTCCACAAGGCCTTTTTTGTTAGAGATTACGTTTCGCAATCTATTCATAATTCCATAACTTGTTCAAGTAGAAAAGACGCTTAGTACAAAGTGCTCGGCTGAATAGACATGCGTTTCACATGATAGTGAATAGGGATTGCTTCTTTCAAACTCCGGTGTAATTTTAAAGTTGTAATAAAAGTAATATGCAAGCCTGAAAAAATAGATGGCCAAATTCAACAAATGACAATCGGTGGGGAAAAATCCGTTGATGTTACGTCGTCACTTTTTGTGCGACATTAAATAAATAAATAAGTCTAAATCTTAGTCATTGATAACGGATTTAAATAATGCATTAAAACATTCAGCTCTCTTAATTTTCAAAAGCACGTTGAAAACTGTGTTCCCTATTCAACCTAATCAGGTTGTAAATGCAATACTAAATTCAAAACTTACTCGATCTACGGTATGCTCCATACGTACCTCACTACAAAAAGGTGCTTATTGCTGAAATCCAGAGGGTATATAAGTGAAACCAAGCGTTTGGTTTGACTGTCACTCTATTCAGTACGTAATAGGTCATCAATGGAAGAGCGCTGTTTGTATTATTTTTATTTGGTGAAAACTAATTCTCTCCTTTTTAAATACTCTTAAGAATTTGATCTGTATTTGTAATTTATATTCCTTTTTATGTACGTCTATTCTTATATACATACGACATTGATGCTACAATTACGCAAAGGAAGGGCTGGAACTAACGTTATTATAACTTTCAGCACAACCAATTTCTTCTTTTTGTTTGTAAGAGTATAACGAAGTTCTTGACGTTTACAGGAGGATAAAAAACGTATGGTTAAACTTAAAATTAAAACTTAAAAACTCATAAGTGCAAAAAACATAATACACCTGTCTGCACTCTTTTCTCAAAAGATTGTGTTTCCTTAAAATCAGACAAGGAAAAGTATCTAGAATTTTAGGGTGATCTAAACGGCATCATTGTAGCGAGTCATGCAAACTACTTAGATATTCAATAATGTTAATCTGAGAACAGAACAGTGATACCAGTTTCTAGTTTATTCTGTTTAAATTTTGATAAAAGTACTGCTTACGGCATACTACTGTTTATTATAATTCACATTACACTATATTATTTTTTCTCAAAAAACTCCAACGTTTAATGAAAGCAAAATTTTAATTATGTTGATTGTTTTTAACAAGCTTCATGGAACTGCAAAATCGCGCCCGAGCGTTTATACCAAATAAATGCATAAATCAGTCGTTAATTAATCACATGCATCCAATGGATTTCTTTGGGATTAGGTTATGTAACTGTTCTGAATTCAGAATTGAACATGAATTTAGTAATGTACAGGAACATTGTTCTTTTTAGGTGTTTGATTTTGTTTGAGTTATGGCCTAATGGTTATATTATTTTTATAGTTTGATAAATTTATTCATCGAATGTCACGATATATTAAAATGAGTTTATATATCTATGAACAAATATTGACAGGTCCATTTGTGAGTAATAAATCCACCCCCATACCATTAGTTTCATAGTGTTGCATTACATTGCTGCAGTAGAGTCCTTGATAAGCTTTCTTTCTTTTCTTCGCAACATTGCCACCATTCAAAAATACCTTAAAAACTTGAGATACGATCTGAATGCAGTCCTCAATAAGAAAACACAATATGAATGTAAAAGGATGGGAGAAAATATCGATTTCAGGGGCAGTCCGGGCTTTAGTGTAAGAGTGTACGCAATTTTTAGGCACAACTTGTGACATGTGACCCCTCACCAACAACTGAATTATATATGGTTAAAACGCTATCAGAGTGGTATGAGTCGTCCTCATTTTCGTTAGTGTTTTCTTCAAATTTATTGACATACACTATCACGGGAATGCTCAACTGATTATCCAACCTTTTTACCTTTAACACTTCCTTTTAGATATAAAGACCATCTTAGTAGCAGAGTAAATAAACTTGAAATAGTACTTATAAAACGTAGCATTAACTACGATATTATGCGGTTGGAAACACCATGCTATTACAAAAGTTCACGTTACCAATGTGCTATAGATTGTCTTGATACACAATTGGAACACTCGTATTTGTTGTAAAAGGAAGATAAAAAAGATCTAAAGTCATTAAGGCGGGATATTGTAGGCATCACAATAATGCATTTAATCATTATTTATGAAATTAATATTAAATAAAGGACAAATACGTTCATGCGACATGGTTTAAAAGAAACTTCGGTATTATTTTCATTTATTGAATCTGATATTTTGTCTTGTTTTGAGTACAAAGGGAAGCTCTAAAATTTGCATAATAACGCCATAAAAGCGCGTACAATTTACCTGCATACCATTGCCTTGCCTTGTTTTGTCGATATTATTCGTTTCCCTTAAATAAAGCTGAAATCTACGGCCGAAACACTCATTTCTAAGCAAAACTGTTAAAAAGACGTAAAGTCGATTTTTGCAAAAAAATCTTGTGCAATAGACGAATAAAGGAATTTAAAAAAATACGCACAATGGATGAATAAGTACATTTATCCAAAATCCTGCTATTGTAAGGGAGTTAATTTGCGTTTGAAAAATACTCAGTTTTGTTAACAAGGTACGTTTCACATGAAATGAAACTGTGTGGCCGATCTAAACTTAACCCCAAAAATGCAAGGACATCCCAAGATGGACCGATATAAAACCGTATGTAAAACCAGGTTCAAAGAAGTATTAAACGGAACAGATATACATAATATTATTCCCTTAAATCGATATATAAACTTAAATACCTTGAACTTGAAACGTGTTTATCTGCTTAAAGGCCTATTTCTACATATAATTACATAATCAATGGCGTTGTACAATAATGAATTAGAAGATAATAAAAGCAAAAAAGCAACACAGACACAAGCATTAAATCACGAATATTTGCACACAGTGCATTAGATACATAGTCCAATGTATAGTATATAAATTATATACAACATGTTATTACATGATGGGTGTTTACCAACGTGTAAACAGACAACAGCACATTAATATATTAGTTTGTTCACGGGTATACATTTTAGAACAATGCATAATACTCTCTGAAAAGATGAGTTTTCAAATGTTTCTTGAAGATGTTTACTGAATCACTTTGTCTAAGGCTCAGAGGCAGTTCATTCCAAAGCTTAGGGCCAATAGTTCTAAAACTTCTGTCACTGAATGTCTTTTTATTATTTAAGGGCACAACGTAGCATCCTATTGGTGATTCCGAGGATCGTAGTGTGCGTTTTGAATCTTTTCTAGACAAAAGTTCAATGAGGTATTAAGGCTCATTTCCTACAGAACAGTTGTACATATAAGTGAGGATCTTAAAATTAATTCTTGCCTTTCTGGGTAACCAGTGCAGATCATATAATGCCTGTTTTGAACTATCACGCCTAAAGCGGTTGAGAACAAGTTAAGCACACATATTCTGTATACGTTGTAATATATGTAGCTCACACTGAGTGACACCGTAAAAATGACGTTACAATAATCCAGGTGTGTAAATACCTAAATAGGATCGATTAACAAGATTTCAAAATTAAACCATACATAGATATCATACAGAACAATCGGGAGCTGTAATAGGAATACACAAAAGTAATGTTATTTCAAGGTCCGTTTTAAGTGACGACCTGGAGTAAGTATTACATGATGTAGTTATAGAGCTAGTGATGGAACAAAGCCGGTAAAAAGGGTGTATGTGTACCAACAATATGTAAGGAACGTACACAAATCTGTTCAATCTAAACATTAAAGCGCAAAACATAGACAGAAGCAAAGCAAATGGAAAAACCAAAAATAATGCGTATGATTAAGATACAGCGTGCAAGAAGTAAACGGTACGTTGGCGAATATTTTTAATTTGGACATTGTTTGGCTAAACAGTTATACTTTTTAAAGAAAACAATATTGTAAAGGCTAGTATTTTTACCTGTACCAAAATCATATGCGTTGGTTTTGTTATGATTATTAAAGCCAAATGACTGCTTTTTCACGTATAAAACTTAACGTGATGACCTCAATTAGTTTTATAACTGTGTGCTTAAGAAAGGCAATATAGCATTCTAAAGATTAAGAGTTTCCTCAGCAAAAATAGTTAGTTCGGAATATACATATTATGAAGCTCGATGAGACAGCATTTAAGATTGTGTTATAATTATTAAATAATACATTGTAAAACACATTTGATTCAGAAATATTCATATCATTGTTTTTGTGTTTACGATGGTTGTATATCTGTAATAGCAGTAGAAAAATAAACTGATTATTACAAGACGGGAAAATGTATTCAATTCAGTAGTTTTTCCCTTAAATATTCATAGTTTAATTAAATACTGCAAAAGGATATCTATGATAAAAGGACAGTCATTTATAAGGGAGTTAACGTTCGGGGAAATGATATGGGAGCTAAATCATACGACTATTTTACATGTAAACAATCTGGAGTTGTCTTTCTTCTCATAACCTTATGAACTCAAGGCGAATTGCTCTCAACATGAGTGATATTTGTGAATATTTTGCTAACGTTTTTGTGAAGTTAAATTCACATTAAGTTAAGAATGCAAACCTTGTAGCTATATACATGTGTAATATAATTACTTGTTTACCAGCAAGGCTATGTATTTTATGGTAATTTCATTACTGTGCGGGAAAATAATAATAAAAAAATCATACAGATGTTATTTGACATCAAATTTGGCATCTTCTATAGTACTTTTAATTTGGAAATAAAATGAATCCTTAAACCAATTAAGCTCGAAAAGTCAACATTCCCAACGATAAGTGTTATCTGATACGCTGTATCACCGCTGAATAATGCACATTTCGTTTCAAAACAAAATGGTGTGCTTAGTGTGCTTGATCCTGTTTAAGGGAACTTAGGATAGTTCGGGAACTTGTGGCATGACCGTATCTGTGTATACTCATATCTCCTCTGATTGTTCGTTCAGTTAGTGCAATGATACTCGTGTTCCAGGAGAACAAGGCTCCAACCTCAGTCACACGCTTTTAAGTTGAGCGATGTCACAGTTGTATTCCCCTGATTCTCTGAATAAACGACAATACTATTCAAAATGTAACAGTTTAAATGACGATAATTTAGTTAAAATGACGATAATTTATCATGCAATAACAATAAATCCGTATTATTTAAAACCCTATTGAGAGACGTTCCAGAATATGGTTGCCTTTTACCCCCAAAAAAGAATATGTAAGCTAAGTAATAATATTACTTTTTAATTAATGTTTTTATGCCTTTATATGATAAAGTGCTATGACTTATAACAAACAATCTCATCAACTTTTTTCAGTTTAATCATAAATAATTATCTGCATTAATCAATGTTTCCCAAAGCAGCCCGAATACAATGTATTTTTCAATACTTTTTTGGGGGTCTTTCGGCAGAGCTAAGCACCCAATAAAGTGCTCGTCATTCAACCTTGGAGCAAGTGACTGGGATCTAAAATATGTTGTTTAGGCCGTGTTTATTGCATCAAAGTGGTATTTATGCAATACGATACCTAAGATGTGAAAATGAAACTGTGACGGACTCACAATAGTCAACCTATATAATTTTATTATGTCATGTTTTAAGGTAGCGAATTATATGCCTGCCAATCCGTGTGTTGTTTCTTAAAGCTCTTCTTGACTGTCATACCAAATGGCCATTTTTAGAGATTATGTTTCGAAATTTATTCATTATTCCATAATTGTTCAAGTATTAAAGACGCTTCGTACACAGGGCTCGGCTGAATAGAAATGCGTTGCACATGATAGTGAATAGGGATTGCTTCTTTCAAACGCCGGTGTAATTTAAAAGTTGTAATAAAAGTATCATGCAAGCCAGAAAAATACATGTCCAAATTCAACCAATGACAATCGGAATGGAAATATCCTAATTATCTAATATTGATATCGTTGTGTACAACGCATTGAATCTAAACTACTGATGTATTAAGACACGTGTATATTTTGCAGTTTAGTTTGCATGTTTCAATTCTGGGTTTTACTACCACCTGAGTACCAGTTTATTGAAAAATAGCGTCGGTATATGCATCTGTACTTATGACGTGACTTTTATAAGCCAATTGTATACACTATAAACTGGGAAACTAATGTCACAATATTTACACGGGTAAATATAATTAAGGCAGCGTTTTGTCATTTCTAAGCTTTAATGAAGAATTACTGTAACTTGGGACTACCTTTTAAACAATAATGACAGTTCGCCCGATTTCGTCAAGAGCAGAGTATGTGTGTATTGTCAACATGCTTTTTTATTTAAACAAACTAGGTCCTCGCCTTATGTGTGTACCCGCTCATTACGTCACAGATTCAATGTAAGCAACTCTGTCCGAATTACTGGTCTCAGTATTGGATAATGGACATGTTTAAGACGTTCAACTCATACCCATTACTTTTGCCACAAACGCTTCCGGCCTGTTTTTGAAAATGACTAAGACAAAAGCATTTATCCGCCTTATTCCCTAATATCACGAATTTACATAGTCATTTTTGATTGGTTAACAGTTAAATGACTGGGATAAGTTCACGAAACATGTGTGACTGTTCACCGGACCCGGATAACCCTGTAATGTGTACCATTTACCCCGTAAGTAAAGATTTGGTGTATGGGAATACTTTTGACCGACATATTCATCTATGTTTCGTCCTATTAGAACGTCCATTTAGAAACTTTTACTACGAATTATTACCAGCCTTTTCTTTCATGTCTGTCACGCGTGATATTGCGTCTATAGCTGAACGTGACATTAACCTATTTTATTGACATTAATGGATTTAAAAATTTCGCTCCGATACAGAAACATTGTCATCCTAGTAATTGAAAAAGTTGCACCAATCACGTGCCCTCATTGACTCGGAAAAATGAGAATGTGTATTTAGGATGTGCTTCCAAAATTCAGACAATAAAGAATCAAGATATTTCAAGATTTATTTACAGAACATAAGGATACATTGTAGTATTTACAGGTGAATCAATGAACAATTCATTTAACAATACGAAAAGAATACTCTTTATACAAGTTTATATTAACTAATTTATACTGTTACTATTACAAGTAACCTTGACGCATATGCTATCGTGTATGTATATATACATTATCAGTCACAGGGTTAGTATGTGAGCTTATATGGTTTCCTGCACCCCGTATGTCCTATAACGGGTTATCTACTATCCCCATAACGTATATATCACGTTGCCAATCTGTTAACATTGATCAAGACGTCAGCACCGTCTGGAAAATGTAACATTTATTTATCGGATTCGGGAAAATACGCTATTTTGGTACGGTATAACGATTAGTGACCCAATATAGACACATATGGGGACACCGTGTGACCATGCCTGGGCCAATGGCGTTGCATCATTCATGCTGGAGGCGTGATATATACATATTATATGCTATATTTTATATAGTAATGCAAAATAAGACACTCAATGTACAATACCTATGCGAAACGAAACTATAAAAAGTCTTAGGAAAATTACTTGACATCTTAAAGAATGTTACTCTTACCGAAAAAAAACAAAACAATATTCTTACCTGAACCAAATTGTCAAAAAGCTAATATCAAATAAATAGTCAAAATATAGTCGATTCATTATTGTTTTTAATAATCTTAATTTATTTTAAGTATTTCTATTTATAGGAAGCATGAATGTTTTTTTTAAATCGAATTTGATTAAGAGATACTATACAAAGGTATGTCATATATATTTCTTAATGAAAATATAATTTCTGTACAATTTAAGTTTAATATCATAAGGTACAACATCAATTATATGTATACGTCTCTACATGAATCAAGTAATATTCATAAACATAAACAACATGTTACTAAATGACAGCAATATGTTTAAAACGTAACACTGAAGTTGATTAGCACGGTACATAAATACCAAAATCTGGTTTAGGACGAATTCATGTCAGCTGATCTATCTAAATGCATTGTAAACTTAGATAGCTTTCGTAACAAATCATCTTAATCATATGCATATTTGTTCTATGTCTATCCAATAAAACGTGCATATTTACATTGTAGAGTATATACTACATATTGCTAAGAATTGCTAATATATTTTATTTTCTGCGCTCAACAGATATTAGGGTGTGTTATGCCAACATTTCACTCTTTAGTCTATGATAGGGTACACGTTACCCCGATAAACCAAATCGGAACTTTCTAATTTGGCAATAGGCTGAGGTTTACAACATGCTATTTTCTTATAAAACAATGTTCTATTAGAGTCTTCTTATTTTCCCTTCCAGTTTTGTAGAAGATACCAGAACTAAATAATCGTTTCCTACATCTGCAAACAATATATGCAGGTTTAAGTCAAGCTTAACAAATCTTGTAATAATAAAAACTAACATATTAAATAGGGTATCTTTAACCAACCTTCAATACGGTAAAATAAATTGTTTTATTGTACTTATTATCATTTGTATGTAACATCTTAAGTAAAAAAGTTACGATGGTATGATAATTATATAATTGCTGATAGTTTACAAATTCAAGCTCGCCGTAGATTAAATCATTATATGCACTTCCTTTTCAACCTAGAAATGTAGTGGGATATCCTATTTGCAATTCGATATCATATGAAAATAAAAACAATCAGAAAGTTTAGCCAATTAATTACTTGTATAATTTAGGAAAAAGTAGCAGTCTAAAGTAATTGGGCGTAGAACATTTTTCTACCTTCAATCGCAGTAACATTGACCCCGACCCCTCAAAATCCATCCCAGGGAAGATACAAAATGTAATTTCATTTCATTCCTATCGTGTAATTTTAACCTAAAAGTGTAGCCTTAACTTTTGAGTTGACTACTCGAAATTTTTGTTAAGATACAGCTTTCCATAACTTTATACTTATCTGCAGTTTTAATAAAATTTAATTCATGATATCTAATGAATGGCCGAAACATCGTTTTTTAATGGCTGGACAGATTGTCGTCTTTATACAAGAGAATCAGTTTGTTTTATTTCATCAATATCTTCCATCCCATCAGTGTCTTTTGGGTCGTCCATTTTTGTATCGTTTTGGGATTGAGCAGGTTGCTGTTCAACAATGAAATCTTTATCATTTGCACAACAGCTTTCTTCAATTTGTTCTGATCGACCTATTACTAGTGAAGACTCTATATTTTGTCCGATATTTTGATTCAGCACTTCACTTTCTTCTTTTTCAGTGTCATGAATATATTTCGCTTGAAATTGTCCTATGACACCAAAAACGTCCTCCCCCTCGTCGAAATATTTAGCAGCTAATTTTCGCTTATCTTCGGCCTTGGCTGTTTGATAAAGTTCTTCAAGGTCCAAATATTCGTGTGTGCACACAAGTTCGATACAGCTTTTAGATTTTGCAACGCAAGGTCGGGTATTTACTCCGTTCGTATAATCTGTCTTACAGACATGAGCAAGGTCACCAGCAGAATGTGAGGTACTTCGCCCAGGCATCCTATCGTCCGTTAATTCTTTTGTAGGCACGATTCCACTATCACTGTCATTTGTTGGGACGTTCCTACGGGTGTTTAACTCACTATTGCTTATATAGCTGTGAATACTGCTTCTTCTCTCAATACCCCACCCGCAGGTAGCGTAAGGTTCCACAAAAGTCGTACTTGAGGAACCTGAAGAAATCCTTTGTAAAATTGGATCGACCCTTTCCCTAACGCACTGAGGACAGATACATGGCTTCCGATCTTTGATTTTATCATAGTGATCCGGAGGGTTTTGCTCGCAGATGTAATGATTATGTTCCATGGTTTCTAAAACAATAGAAAACAACAACAAACTTTCAAGCATGCTCCGTCAAGGGCACCTTTCACTTATCTGCAATCAGCAGCACGGAAACAGAATCATAATATTCGCATTTTTCACATGTATCTATGTATTATTGAAAGCCGTCTTTACTATTACAAAAAATGCAATACATTTTTAAAAATGATTATATTTTAAATATCCAGTTTATTATAATATGAATGTACTAAAATCCAACTTTATATGAGCGATAAAAACACCAAATTACATTATAATGTATAAAGTAAATTTGATTAAACTAATTACAGTGAATATGTACCTTCGTTGATGTCGGCATACAGGGTAGAACTTTGCCGTCTCCGAGACCCGGAGGGTCGTTGCCTTGGTGCAACGCCAACTCGAAATTCTCGGCGCGGTTCAATGCGTTCATTCTGCTGGCGGTTAAATCTGCATAATTAAACAACATCAAGGATAATACAGCCTTTTTTCAATCATTATCTAATGATGCGACATTAACTGAATAGCCCTACTTTCCCATAAAACGCACAATAAACCAAATAGAATGTTCAAACAATTAACTTGCAATATAATGTTCTGAAGCCAAATCCCATTTTGGAACCTCAAAAAGCCTTTGTTTTATTTTGTTCTCTTTTAACCAGCACTAATTAAATACTCATTGTTATTAAGAGAAGTAAACATCAAGACATGTTATATCATCATGCAGTTACAGAGTCTACGGTAACGTATCAGAAACGTCCTCTTTAACGCGCACCTTTAACATAAATGTGTGTATCTGACGCATTAGCACTTATAAATATTCAAGAATATGTTCGTACATTCCAACACATATCTAGGTACACATACATTTAATCGCTTCTTCGCTTCACTCACCTTTTTCGACCCCACAAATAGCAGATAATCCCGACGATAACGACAACCACAGTGGCAATAACTGGTATGACTATGACGCTGACGTTCTCTTTATCGGTGGAATCTAAAAACAAATGGAGCGTACTAATATAAATGGCTTGGGAAACGAAACAACCAAATCTGAATATAAACAAGCAAAAATTTCTCGAACAATCATAAGATATTCGTTCCACAAATATGTGAATTTTTAATAACTGATGACCCTATATAAGTTTTGGATTAATTAAAAGGGTCTTGTATACAGAAAAATAATTTGTAAATAAAAACATACTGAAAATAAAATAGCCAACAAGTTTACTTTACGTTCAAAAATTGCGAAAATATGTATTTTAAGGTCATATTTCAGTTAAATTTACCAACTGTAATTACTTTATGTACGATGTACTTTCGGTCATTTATTTAGCATATTAATAATCATTAAGCGAATATTTTGCAATTGAGACCAATATTGTATGGGGCCACCAGCCATCAAATATGAGGATAAGGACAAATGGAGCTAACAGAGAACTAGCTTATTTGTGGGTTGGATTACATAAATATTTCTAATAATGATCGTGTTTTGCACGTTATCCTTTATATTTAATATAGAAAGGTTCTAATTCTTTCAAATAAAATTGTATTTAAGATAAACATAAGGAACTTTTATTTTGTATAGTAAACTTTAGGTCAGTTATTTGGTTTAATTAAATACAATCCTTAAGATTGTTGCGCTTAAGATAGTTCGTGGAGATTAAGCCTGGCAGTCTATTTTTGACAGTTCGGCATTCTATTTTTGACAGTTCGAATAATCTTTTAAAATAAACAAATCAATTATCAAATGTAATATTAAAACACTTTCCTTACATTCTTTGATAAACATAACGGTACATTATGAAAAATAAAATGAAAATGCCATTGGATAAAAAACATATTTTTTTAAAAAACTCATCGTTTATCTTTGATTTGATTGGCGGTTGAGCTTTTGAACATTATTCTTACCATCACATAATTTACCACTCCATCCACGAGTACAGCCGTTTATACACTCCCCTGTGGATGAATTACACCTTTTTCCATGTTCGTCAACTTGACAGTTGGCACTGCATTTAGTGTTGCACGCCTTGTCCCAATAATCGTTCTCACATCCAAACTGACACACACCGTTAATATCACATGGACTACTTGAGAAATCTAATTTGCAGTTTTTACATGTATTGTTGCAATAGTTACCGTAGTGATAAACTTTACAGCCATTCATGCATTTGCCACTTTGTCTGTCACATTGTGGGAAACCGTTTCTTTCTCGACATCCCTTGCCACATTCTTGTGAACAATTTTCTAAATACGTTTGTGTACAGTTCTTACAGATACCGCTTGATTTATTACATATTCCATTCAAACATTCGTCTGAACATGTTTTCTGGCAGTACTTGCCATGATAGCCAGATGCACACATGTTACAAAGTCCACTTGATTTATCACAACTGCCATTCGAACACGTTTCTAAACACGTTTTCTGGCAAGAAATGCCAAATTGACCAGGTTTACATTCACCCAAGCAGCCATTGGATATAGAACGCTTCGATTCACAATTGTATTTGAGATCTGCAAAAACAGTTTTGCAATAATCTATTTAATCAAAATATAAAAAGGCTGTGTTAACTACTTTAAATTGTCAAAGAAAATATTGTATAGTACGGACTTTTCTGAATTATAATTTCTGTAATTCAGATACGAATTTGTATACAAATCCATCAAAAAGCAAAAATATATAGAGCCATTGCATAAGTGATGACACGCCAGCACGTGTTAGCTTTAAGGCTAGTAGAGCTATCGCTAGTTCTTGTAGTGGTGACACGCATGCACGTGCTAGCTTTACTGTTACTCGTCTTCTTCCTGTAGTAAAAGAACGCATGCACGTATTAGCTTAAAGGCTAGTGCGGACATTTCGCATCCAGTAACTTTAAGGCTACTCGGCTTGTTCCTGTAGTGATGACACGCATGCACGTGTTATAGTCAAGGCTACCCGGCTTGTTTCTGTAGTGATGACACGCACGCACGTGTTTAGATGAGATTTAAAAAGGTAATATATTGTCTGTCATTTAAGTCCGTTACATAGTGAGAAATGAACTTCAGCGCTCATAATGCTTTGCGAAAAGGCAATGATTTCATTTCGGTTCGATTGCCGTCATTTCGATATAGCTAATTGTTTGCGCAGTTTCAAATACATCCGGTTTTACGAATGCAAATATTAACTTACGATGGCCATTGGATAAACGATAATAGATATATAGCTTAAAAAAACATTTGTTTTGTCTTTTCAATATATGCTAAAAGTGACATCATTCAAACCTCATTCAAACCTCATATTTTCGATTTAAAATGATGCATTACAAAAAATAGAATACAACCTATATTTTCAGCAAATGAGATTTTATTTATGCAGTCATTAAGTACAAGGCTTTATAATAAGGATTTTCAACTTTGGCGGGTTTTAAGGTCCGCCTAAGGCAATTCACCCAATACACACTCAATGTGAGAGATTTTGCATTGACAATGTGTCCGCCAATGAGGTAGTTTTCTAAGTTAAATGACTTGAAGTAAAATCTTAATAATTAAGTCGGTCGCTACGCTCACTCAACCCATTCGTAATCATTAACATTTAAATTTATGTCATATAACTATTACATAATGATGTTTGGATAACACACAAGATACAAGAAACAATCATCTTTATTTAAAGTCGGATATATGTTAACAACAAACATGAGCTCATTGAGCTATTTTCCGACATGAATAACAAACATACATAACATATGCACTACCTTTTTAAGATTCCTCATCTCACATTAACTTACTTCGGCAATTTGTTTGCATTGTGGTACTAATCAATTGCTGATTTCAGCAAACCTATGTTGCTAAAAATGTTTAAGACAGCGATTTAACTTTTACATGTACATCAGTCGCTGGATGAGCAGCAAGAACCAATTTATTACTGATGGAGATATAAAGTTATTTTAGATAAATGAGTTTCGGATCAACCGGATATCTTTATGCTTGATAATACGTCTATATTACTTATGACAAACTATTATACAAAACCATATATTCAGTGTATTTTTTCAATATTTATATACTCGTAAGCTTTTGTTTAAAGAAACTAGACTTTCATATTCTATTAAACGCAAACAGTTTTGACGTCATTTTTTTTTCTTTTTCAATAATGCACTCTGATTGGATGATCGCGACATCATTGTACCGATGATGTTCGAATTTACATTTTTTTGGCTATTACTTTTTGTTGTCAATAACCTTTTTCTAACAATAAAAAGACAGCTTCAGAAGATTGTACTTATCTTGAAATCATGATGCATAGGTTTTTAACTATAAACATTGCGATTGTCCGCATTTCTCCGTGTGCTCATATTAAAATACCTTTTAAGTGGTACAGTATGTATATTCTCTGGAGAGAAATACAATTATTAATTCAGGATAGCTTGATCTGTACATATCAAACCATAAGGATGATCAGTCGGCTTATGCCAATACACTGCTGATTAATATAGAAACATGACTTTAACATTATCATATACATGTTTCTTCAACAGCGAGAGAGTTAAGTTAGATAATCCTCGCGATAACGCTGCACTGATTTGCATCAGTTAAATGTAATATATTAGCAAAATATTTTTTATCATGGTGTGAACAAAAGCAAAAAAAATAATCATGAGACTAGCGCAACAAATACTGTACCATGGACTACGTCCTACATCAACGTAAATGAAAGAACAGTATAGTATGAAAGGTGGGATGGATATAGTATCAAATTTGTTCAACATATCTTGATAACAGATCAGAAATGTTTCATAATTTAACGAAATAAAACACCTTTAAATTATAACAGATTGTAATTATCTATAATACTACCAGCTGAAAACTAGTATACCTAATATAACGTACTTGTTCTGGTTATATTACACTATTACTTCTTCCCCAAATTCGGCTATGAAGAAGTAATAGTGTAATGTAACCACAACATGTATGTTATATATTTTTAATTTACACATTATTTCACAAGTAAAGGTTTTTGTGTACGTGTATTATTGCAAGTTAATGAATGCATTAGGAATAAGGTTGATTGTATTATTAAATACAATATTATAAAAAAATAGATTGTGTTTTTTTTGGTTGTTTATCGGAACCTTGTGTTGAGATTCTTTTGGGATCCTTTCCGAAACTTGAACAAATTTCTTCAACTGGACGCATGTTCAGGTGAGAATTATGGTTGCAATTGAAAGATTGGAGTGTAATCTGCATGTTGGCTGCATGTTTTTGTTGCAACTTTTCGTTTGGGTACTTTTCTTGGCATGTTTTTCGATGAAATTGAAGTTGTTTCACTTTCCTTTATTTAGGCATTTCGATTTTTCTGACATTGCTAAACTGCAGTAATTCCTAGTTATTTTATGCTAGATAGTTGGTAGGAGTGACCCCTTTGATAAATCTGAAGAAATATATAAATATATATATTTTAGGTTAAATGTCACTTAATTTTGTACGGGTCAAATGACACCAAAGCAGGAGTTCATTCCCATCAAATCACTGAATACGCTCAAAGTGATTCAGAATTCGGGCTCTTCTACAAGAAGAAAATAATCTCTCTCTGAGGGCGGGTTTTAATTTATTCCCATAACTCTGTTGTGCATTAGTTTCGTCTCGTTATCGTTATTACATATAGGTATAAATCCGTTTTACACGAGGGTAAAATATGTTTTTTTAACAACAGCTACAAGTTGTATTAGTCGTGTTCGATAATTGTTTCTGTGGACACATCTTAGAAAGAAGAAAGTATAATGTGTATCTTAGTCAGCGTAAATATAAAATGTATAAAGGTTACATTATTTATTTAAAATATTTGCGACCATATAACACCGTATTTACCGTCGCATATACAGAAGTTTCTATAGTGATATTGGTAAAACATATCATCATGTATACTTTATAAGAAGCATGTGTTGTTTTATATAAGCCAAAACTATATGTTGCACTATGTTATCATTATCAACAATTAATAAGTGATATACAAGGATGACTTACTGCAGAATATAGACAACTCATCTTCCCTGCTTGGACAGTTAAACTTTCCGTCACACAACGAACTAGTGGGGATACACAGGGAATCAAAACATAAGGTCCGGTCTCTTCGAAAACATTCATCCACGGCTGTAATACAGGAAACAGGCAGCATCGAATGTCAAAAATGTATGAAAAAAGCTGGGTGTTTAAAAAGAAATATCATTATCATTCCATACATATGATGTTTATATACGGTCGCATATACTAGTATACACCATAATGATATGTTATGATTAACATTTGCTTTACATATTATATATTAATCATTATTATTATTATTATTATTATTATTATTATTATTATTATTATTATTATTATTATTAAGCAGTAGCAGTATCAGTAGCAGTATCAGTATCAATAGCAGTTGGAGTAGCATTATTATTATTATTAGTAGTAGTAGTATTAGTAAATTACAAAACGTATAAACCGTCGCAAATACTGATTTCAAATAAAATCAATAAATAAATTAATATATATATATATATATATATATATATATATATATATATATATATATATACATATATATATATATATATATATATATATATATATATATATATATATATATATATTAATTTATATTAATTATATATATATTTAATTTATATTAATTTATATTAATTTATTTATACAATATGTGTGTGTAAAGGATTAGTCATGATATATATTTTAATCAACCTTAACTGTGTCCAAGATGACCCCGTTACCGTTAACAATACGTTGAATCCGAATATACCGTCGTAAATACAGATATACCTTAAGTTGTACAATAGTAAAATTGTATCATACATCACTCGCTTGTTTCATATAATTATTTGAATTCACTTGTAACATCCACTGCATTATTATTAGTATAAGCAAGACATATTCGATAGTCGAAAGAGATGTACTGGTGAAATATCATCCTTATCAACGCACAGAAGAGAAACATAAGATCCCACTCTAAATTGGCGTATGCCCACGTGTCACGGATGAAACCTATTCATAATATTTTTGTTTATAATACAGCAGGGCCTCATTTGGGCATATACAACATAAAAACAACGTTATGATAACCAGCGATCATTTTACGGTGGCACAGAAGTGACATGTGTATGTTTTCATTAATCTCGTGCGTACGACATACTAAGTACGAGATACTAAGTAGTGCGCACGAGATACAAAGTCGTGCGTACGAGATACTAAGTCGTGCGCACGATATACTAAGTCGTGCGCACGAGATACTAAGTCGTGCGTACGAGATACTAAGTCGTGTGCACGAGATACTAAGTCGTGCGCACGAGATACTAAGTCGTGCGCACGAGATACTAAGTCGTGCGCACGAGTAACTTAAATCGTGCGCACGAGATACTATGTCGTGCGCACGAGTTACTAAGTCTTGCGCACGAGTTACTAAGTCGTGCGCACGAGTTACTAAGTCGTGCGCACGAGATACTTAAGTCGTGCGTACGAGATACTATGCCGTGCGCACGAGTTACTATGTCGTGCGCACGAGTTACTAAGTCGTGCGCACGAGATAATTAAGTCGTGCGCACGTCATAATTAGCCAATCAGAATACACTTTACATGCATGAATGTTATTTGAAAACGGCTGATAGCAGAAACGATTTTATTCTTTTATTTTTAATGCAGGGTAAACGAATGGAGAAATTCGGTTTCGTTTAGGCGATCAGCATAATATACACATTTACAAAGATTGTTACGCGAATGAATGTTGCGACGAAGAATCTATGGTGACCCTCTTTACTGTGGTTGACCGTATTAGCAACGCAATTGAACATTCTGTACCTCTGCATTGATACCGAGTCAGGCGTCAACGTTGCATTGTCAATGGTTTACGGGCTCGGGCCAACGATGTTGCTACCATCCTTCGTATATGCGACCCCCGGGGTAAATTAAATGTGACAGCGTGAAGCTAACATTTTTAAAATCAACCTTAAACTTTCCAAAACGTATACTGAAAATAACATTAGTTTCTGACGTGTAATGGTTGTGGTGGTTGCCGGTTTGTTCATTTTGGCGTGTGGAGGACGTTTACATATAATGATTTGAAATCAAACATAGAGCGTATACATTGAATTTTTATTTCAAGACCAGTGATTTTATTTAACAGTGATGCACAATCTAGTGTGGGATATTTAAGAATAATACGAGGTGTGTTCCAGAATTAACAGGACTTCCCCCTATTTATGTGCCGATAAGTCAGTAAAACCACTTCTATCGTTTCTACCCCTTTCATTTGATCTGCCAGACAGTCGCACAATAATTAAGTTCCCGTATATGTTTATTGCATCATGCCAAAAATTTTAATTGGTGATATCCATGCTGACAACAAAACTTGATTATTGTGAGACTAATTATCTTATTTAAAGTGCATTTTGATTGGCTTATTATCTCGTGCGAACGACTTAGTAACTCGTGCGCAAGACATAGTATCCCGTGCGCGCGACATAGTATCTCGTGCGCAAGACTTAATTATCTGGTGCGCACGACTTAGTAACTCGTGCGCAAGACATAGTATCCCGTGCGCAAGACTTAAGTATCTGGTGCGCACGACTTAGTATGTCGTGCGCAAGACTTAAGTATCTGGTGCGCACGACTTAGTATGTCGTGCGCAAGACTTAAGTATCTGGTGCGCACGACTTAGTATGTCGTGCGCACGTATTAATATCTCGTGCGCACGAACTACTATCTCGTGCGCACGACTTAGTATCTCGTGCGCACGACTTAAGAAACTCGTGCGCACGACTTAAGAAACTCGTGTGCACGACTTAGTATCTCGTGCGCACGACTTAGTATCTCGTGCGCACAACTTAGTATCTCGTGCGTACGACTTAGTATCTCGTGCGCACGTATTAATATCTCGTGCGCACGACTTAGTAACCCGTGCGCACGACATAGTAACCCGTGCGCAAGACTTAAGAATCTCGTGTGCACGACTTAGTATCTCGTGAGCACGACTTAGTATCTCGTGCGCACGACATAGTATCTCGTGCGCACGACTTAAGGATCTAGTGTGCACGACTTAGTATCTCGTGAGCACGACTTAGTATCTCGTGCGCACGACATAGAATCTCGTACACACGACATAGTATCTCGTGCGCACGACTTAAGTATCTCGTGCGCACGACTTAGTATCTCGTGCGCACGACTTAGTTTCTTGTGCGCACCACTTAAGTATCTCGTGCGCATGATATAGCATGTCGTGCGCAGAAGATAAATAAAAACATACACATGCCACCTCTATGCCACCGTATCATTTTGGTAGATTGTTATAGATATCGATAAAGGAGTCTTGTTCTTATAAATGTTTGTTTATCATTTTGTTTTACTTATGATTTCAAGCATTTTCATTTTTATTTGACTAAAATCCGATAAGAATTGACGATGTTAAGTTTATCGTTAATCGTGTAATTCTAATAAAGGTTTATGTATGTTGTTTTACGGGCCTCTTATGTATCACGCTGTGAGTAAGTCCTGTTAAACAAGTCTTGTTCAATATTAAAAGATTTAGATTAGGTTCAAAACTGAATTGTTGCTTTAATATATAATTACGGCTTCGATAAGATTCTATAAGCGAAAAGGTAGCAAAAAAGATACTCTTATATATATTCTTTGTTTTAATAACAATTTTCGATAGTGGTAGTTGTCTGCTATTTCTGGATATGTTACGGTTATACTCATAAGGCATTTGGGTATTGTTAATTGTTTAAGGGCAAAATAATATATGAATTAGTGTTGGTATATGTAAATTGCATATACATGCATACTTTCTTTGTTTTGGATATGGGGATTGTTAAATTATGGTGTCGTATATAAAGGAAATCATTTAGATAGCGCCACATAGACGTGGTACGTTGTATTGTACTGACAAAGACCGTGGGGTGTGCAAGTATCTGCTTATTTCATTTACATATCAAACGATTTTGGACAAAAAGTTTTCCATGGTGGCCAAATCAAATAAAGTAATTGATATGTGTCATATTTTATAGCCGTACTCGATTGGGTGTGACGTGTTGGGCGTAGACATCGGGACGAGCGGGCGCATCGAGCTTGACGCCATTATTCTCAAAGAAACGGCCAGTCTACACCGAGACATGCCCGTTGACAACGCCGACTCTACCAAAACCAGATCAAATTACAGCCCTTGGGTACAGTGCACCGGCAGACGGCCGGAACTTGACGATATCGGCGTTGGTATACGAGTGCACCGGCAGACGGCCGGCAGATGATGTCATCAGTCGTTGGTATACGAGGCACCGGCAGACGGCCGACACTTGACAACATCGGTCATTGGTATATGAGGGCGCCGAAAGATGGCTGGGTCTTGACGACATCGGTCGTTGGAAGAGGAGGGCACCTACAGACGACCGGCATTTGACGTTTCGGTCGTTGGTACACGTAGTAGCCGGCAGACGGTCAGCACTTTGCGACATTGATCGTTGGTATTCGAATGCATAGGGCCGGCACTTAACGATATTAATGGTTCGTATATAGGGGAACCGGCAGACGGTCGGCACTTGACGATAGATGTCGTTGATATACATGGGTACTGGCGCAATTGGCGATATCGGTCGTTTGTATTCGAGAACCGGATAAAAAGCATTCACTTGACGGCATTTGTCGTTCGTGTACCTGGAACCCAGAGACCGCCGGCACTTGACAACATGAGTAATTGGTATACGAACAAACTGGCATACGGCCGGCATTTGATGAACTCGGTCGATGGTATACGAGGGAACCGGTAGACGGCAGACACTTCATGACATCGGTCGTTTGTATATGAGGGATCCACTAGATGGCGACACTTGACGACATAGGTCATTTGTATAAGAGGGAACCGGCAGACAGCCTGCACTTGACGACATCGGTCGTTGGTATACGATTGAACCGGCACACGGCCGGCACTTGACGACATCGGTCGTTGGTTTACGAGGGCATCGACAGACATCCGGCACTTGACGACATCGGTCGTTGGTTTACGAGGGCACCGACAGACATCCGGCACTTGACGACATCGGTCGTTGGTAATCAATGGCCCGGGCAGACGACCGGCACTTGACATCAGTCGCTGATATACGAGGGCTCCGGGCAGCTAACTTCACTAAACGACATCGGTCACTGGTAATCGAGAGAACCGGAAAGCTACGAAGGAACCGGCAGACGAATGGAACTTGAGGACTTCTGTCGTTGATATACATTGAAACCGACAAACGGCCGACACTTGACGACATCGGTCGTTTGTATACGAGAAATCCGGAAGACAGCAGCGCTTGATAACATCGGTCGTCGATATACGAGGGAGACGGCAGAAGTCCGGCACTTGACGGCATCGGTCGTTGGTAACCGAGGGCACCGGCAGACGACCGGCACTTGCTTAAAGGTGGAACCGGCAAACAGCGGGCACTTGACAACCGATAATGGTAGTCAGCCAATCCAGCATTGGTTGTTAGGATAGTGACGTCATTTCCGGGCATATGTTTCGGAGACGCTTCAAAGACGGTACTTCTATTTCTTCTACTTTTGACAACGTGTGCTTGTTTCTGTTCACTATTTCTAAATATATCTTTTGTCAATTAAACCTACAGCGGTAAATATTAAAATTGATATATTGTGTTTTGGCAAGTGATACCCGTAATTATCACCAGACTTCAAATATCCTGGTGTTAGTAGGACACTAAGTATGCATATTTCCAAGGTAATCAGCATCAGATAAATGATCAGTAAGTTTTGATAATTAACTACGTTCTTTAATAGTTAATATCCTCATATCCATTACTCTCTATCATGTATAACGGTGATTCCGTTTTTTAACCTAAGTTGGCTCGAAATTCTAGGAACCGGCAAAATTCTTCGAACCTCGAGAATATCGAGCCAAACGGGTTTGCTTAATGAATGTGTATTTTTCTTTGATACGTTTAGAACTTCTTGTTTACCTCGTTTGTTATATTCTACGTTATCTCCACAAAAAAAGAGTATTTATTCGACATGGTTAAAGTTCGCATTCGATATTATGAAAATATCATTTGATTTTGAAATGATGTATGCATAAGCATAGCTTAGGCTGTACCGGGTCCCCCTCTATATTGCTTGGCATTTGACATTTGTATTAATTTTTCCATTTGGAGAAATATTCAGCGAAATATTTTTATGTGAATGACGCCTTATCAAAATGCATTGAGATATACATATTAATGACATAATTTTCACTTGCAAATTAAAGACAAAAAATAAATGATGGCATGTTCGCTCAAACTGTTGAAACCCTTAAAATTTGATAATAATTATGATACCAATCAAGAAAATCTTATCGATTATCGCCTTGTCCTTAATGAAGCCAAGTATGAAATTCTTACTGGAGCCCGCGAAAATGACATCGAACCAATCACACAAAACAAAGTGTGAAAGTGGGGAAATATCGACCCTCAAAATAACGAGCCAACCGTTCGAATTTTATATAAACAAATATTTAAAACAAATCGGTCCTTTTAATCCGGTTCAACCAACGAGGATATCGAGCCATGCGATATCGAGCCAACAAGTTTCGTTTGTAATGCATTCACATTTTATCAATCATTTTAACCCAAAACTACGTTGGAACGTTCTGCATCCATTTACATACCGTATATACCGTCGGTGCAATATATAATCAGTTTCATGCATCGGATTTTTCCTGCTTAATAACTTTGAACCAGTATACAATGTGCACTACATTATTATTATCATCACCATCTAATAAGTAAAAGTCGATAGATATGACTTACTGCAGTCAGGAGGAGACTCATCTTCACCTTCTTTGCAACTACGTATGTCGTCACATACAGAAATTTTCGTAAATGTTTGCCCATTGCAAGACAAAAAAATATAAAAAATGTTGCAAAAACGGTAATTCTGTAAGAGTTCAGCTTTTTTATTTAAAATTCAAGAGTCTTTAATGTGTATAAAGATATCACCAGCAATCGAAAGGTTCAATGTGGAAAAATGGGTCGACATTTAGTATCCGTCGCACATCACATATCGCACAAACCGAAGCCAAAACCACACAAATAGTAGATATTTTGACCTCTTAACAATCCATTGATAACATCATGTGATAATGTCACTCAACCAATCATGCAACAACAAATCTGTAATAAAGTGATTATAAGCGTGTTGACGCTAGAGAACAATGAGATCTTCAAAGACGATATTTGAGCAATTATCAACATTTGCTGAAGATTCCCAGCTTAAGTATCTTAGTTTGTAACACTCCTAGTTTGCCACAGTTTCTTTCGTCATACAAAAAAGTGCATTTCACAAAAAACATGAGCGAGTACCATTAAAGGGAGGATTAAACAAAATTGATCTATGATCATATCGCTTGTTTGCTACGTTTCTTAAATAGCATAATGCATATATACAAAAAGCTCTTGGTGAAAACTTTAAACATATTAAAACTTGACGTTTTGTAACTTTAGAATGAAACTTTTTAATTATCTTTTTTTTTTGTACTATACAGTGATGGCATACCTTAAAGAAAGAACATAACCCCTTCGACTTTGAAACATTTTTATGACAATTACAAACCGTATGAACCGTCGCGAATGCCAGTTTATAATAAAATTTTACATTGTGTATAGGATTAGTCTTTATCAATTTATTGCAATCAATTCTTCCTGTGTTCATGATGAGCCATTTTTCCGCTAACACTATGTCCGATCGTTATAAACCCAATATACCGTCTAAAATACATTTATACGTTCAGAACTTCTGGTATGAACAATTATTATATATTAAGTAAATCATCGTCTTGCTTTGAATATTTGATTTAGTTTAAAATGCGCATAACAATATTATTATCATCACCAACAAATAAATGATATTCGACATAAATGACTTACAGCATGCAGGAGAGGACTCATCTTCACCTTCTGAACAAGCAGGAATGCCGTCACAAACATACTGGGTGCGGATACATCTCCGTGAAATATTGCAATAAAAGTTGCCATTTTTGAGGCATTCTTCCTTGGCTGTAATAGAAAAGAAAATGGCTGCATCGAATGTCACAAATGTATAAAATATACTTATGCGATGTACAACATAAAACAAGCACCTTGTTATTAGATATAACGATTTTGATAGTCTTAAATACCTTGATAGTTTCAGGAACAACAATAATATAGCACAATAAGAGATAACGAATTCAGATTTCACCAATTATATTGCACCAAAAGCTACACAGAACTATAAAAACCAATATAATTATTCTATTTCAAATAATAAAAACAATAAATCTAACGTCTGCATGATTCGTTTTAATAAGAATGTCAATATCTCGGACAGATGATCAAATGATAAAATGGTCATGAAGGGTTTCAATGATAATTATTTTGATAAGGTTTAAAGTTCAAGAGTCTTTAATGCGTATTACGATATCACCAGCAAAAGAAAGGTTCAATGTGGAAGAATGGGTCGACATTACCTATCCTTCGCACATCACATATCGCTCAAACGAAGCCTAAACCACACAAATAGTAGATATTTTGACCTCTTAACAATGCATTGATATAATCATGTGATAATGTCACTCAACCAATCATGCAACAACAAATCTGTAATTTAGTGATTATAAGCGTGTTAATCCTAGAGAGCAATGAGGAATTCAAAGACGATATTTGAGCAAATATCAACATTTCATTTGCTAAAGGTTTACAGCTTTTATTATCTTAAGTTAAACATAAATGACTTACAGCATGCAGGAGGGGACTCATCTTCACCTCCTGAACAAGCAGGACTGCCGTTACAAACAAACTCGGTGAGGATACATATCCGTGAAATATTGCAATAAAAGTTGCCATTTTTGAGGCATTTATCCTTGGCTGTAATAGAAAAAAAAATGGCTGCATCGAATGTCACAAATGTATGAAATATACTTATGCGATGTAAAAACCAAACACCTTATTAATAGATATAAGCGATTATGATAGTATTAAATACTTTGATTGTTTCAGGGACAACAATTAAATAGCACAATAAGAGATAATGCATTCACATTTCATCAATTATATTGCACCAAAAGCTACACTGAGCTATAAAAACCAATCTTTTCTATTACAAATAATAGAAACAATAAATATAACGTCTCCATGATTATTGAATCGTTTTAAAAAGAAAGTCAATAACTCGAACAACTTAACAAATACTCAAGTTGTCATAGCTGGTTTCAATGATAATTATTTTGATACGGCTTAAGAGTTTTTTTTATTTAAAAATCAAGAGTCTTTAATGCGTGTAACGATATCTAAAGCAAAAGAAAGGTTCAATGTGAAAGATTGGGTCGACTTTTTCCATCCGTCGCACATCAAATATCGCACAAATCGACGCGTAAACCACAAAAATAGTAGGTATTTTGACCTCTTAGTAACGCATTGATAACACGAGCTAATATCACTTAACCAATTATGCAACAACAAAGCTGTAAAGAAGTGATAATAAGCGCATTAAAGCTAGAGAATAATGAGGTCTTCAAAGACGATATTTGAGCAAATATCAACATTTGCTGAAGGTTTCCAGCTTTTAGTATCTTAGTTTTAACACTCCTTATGTTTTGCCACCCTTTCTTTCGCCATATAAAAATGTGCATTTCACAAAAAACAAAACAAGAGCGAGTACCTTTAAAGGGAGGATTAAACAAAATTGATCTATAATTATATCGCATTTTTATTACTTTGTTTTTTGAATAGCATAAAGCGTATATATATAAAAAAACTCTTGATAAAAGCTTTAAACATATTCAAACTTAACATATTGTAACTTTAAATGAAGTTTTACCATAAACACGTTTTGTATAAATGAGTGATGGCTTACCTTAAGCAAAGATAATAACCATATCTAATCTACAAGATTTATACTTTAAGTTATATGGTCCACTACTAAGCTCGTCCCTGTAGTTTTTTTTATCGAAGCATGATTGTTACTATCGCTACTTTTAATAAAAACAAAAGCAATGTGTTCAATCCTTGATAACTTTTTGCTATCGTTTTTTTATAAAATGATTATCGATATCTAAAAAAGGATTAGCGGTCGACCTTAATGTTGTTTGATCAAATTTTATATTATGTGTATGCATGTTTTCATTATATTGATTTATTTCATAAATACTTGAATAGCCATGTGTTTGCTTCACTTCAGAAACATATTTGTTTACTGATAAAAAATGTCATATTATATAAAATATATTGTAATTCAATCCCGGGGAGAATGGACTGCCATTACAAACCGGGACTGAACTCTTGCTGGTCGTGTGATTGGTTTAGAACCAGCCTGGAAAGCTCAATTTGTTTGAGCGCCTAGCAGCTGGTGTTTCGCGGTATTGGGTTCGAACCCCGCGCAGTGTGCACTTTTTCTTACAATGTTCACTTTATATCCAACGGATTAGTAGATAATGATCAGGCCAATATTAATTTAATGCAGTGGTATATCAACTGCAGGCGGTGAAAAATCTTTGCATCGACTTTACTATTATTCAATAAAACATATTACAGATTTACATTTGTAGCTTTAGAATTATGTCGTGATATCTTAAGCTGGCCGATCTACTTAAACATGGTGCTAATTGAGATATTTTATTAAGGATATCGATTAGTGTGATTGCAGTTTCCTCTTTGCGGTTTAATATTTTTTTTGGTAATGATTTTTTTTGCGAGCGAAAATACATCGTTACAACACGGCTCTTTCCGGCAAGCTCGGAAATAGCCGAGTGTGCTCCGAATGCCTTACGACGAAAGGAAATTCTTGCACCATTTTTTAATGTCGGTTGATTAGTTTAGAATTAAACATTTCAGGATCTCCTTTATTTTTATTTTATTAGTGCATAAATAAGGGGCGGCGAGTTTGTTAATAATTGAATAAAAGAACGATGATCTTATCCTAATAACGTTGTAATAGGTTTTGAAATCATTAACCAAAAAAAAAATGTCATACTAAGTTAACTTAATTTACCTGAGTCGTCGAATAGCTGCACTATCCAGGGAAGAATACATGCCTGAAACAGAAGAAACAAAATAACAGTGTGAGAAACAAGAAGCAAAGTTCTACTGATGTTTAAGCAACACTGTTCACGATGTTTTATATATTCACGAATTACGAAACAAATTACTGGTAATATTAGGCCCTTTAAAGCACCTTATTAATATTAGGCCCTTTAAAGCACCTTATTAAAAGTTTCTATTAGAAACATATTTTTGGATTTTTTTTACTATTAGTAAAAAAATCCAAAAAATATAATTTAATCAACGAATGCACACGTCACACTTTATACATTGCATTTCAATGTTTGCAACTTTTGCTGCAGTGTTGACATATTTCGATTTTATCATTATAATAAATCATTGTTTACCAATGTGTCTTTATTTATGCCAAAAACAATGAAAAGAGGTTACTATATGTCATACAAATGTCTTTTGACACTTTAATAATTTTGACTTTGCTTGACTTTGCTAGGTTTTCATAGGCTTTGCTAGGTTTCGCTGGATTTTTCAATCTTGAAGTAATGTAATTTTACAAATTTAACACAATATTTGCAATAAATTATACATTTTTTGCACTAAATATATAAAACTCATAAAAATAAATACAAATAAATACAAATAAATAACAATAAAACAGACTTTGCTTGACTTTGCTAGGTTTTCATAGGCTTTGCTAGGTTTTGCTGGACTTTACAATCTTGAATTAATGTAATTTTACAAATTTTACACAATATTTGCAATAAATTATACATTTTTCCAACTAAATATATAAAACTCATAAAAATAAATACAAATAAATACAAATACAACTGACTTTGCTAGGCTTTGCTAGGCTTTGCTTGACTTTGCTAGGCTTTGCTAGGCTTTGCAGTGTTTAGTAGGACCGCATCTAGAACCACCAATAGGTGTACGGAAACCATTTTTAATTTGTTTAGTAATATCGACCTTGATCATTACCCTACTGACCACCATAATCAGTTACATATACAATAAGATCAATTACTTAACGTCAATTTTAACCAGTCTTTTCAGAGAATTTTTGTTTTTATTTAATAAAAGCGACCTTGACATTGACTAAACTGGCCCCATTCGCAATCCTAATGTCTTTGCAATACCAAATTAAATAATAAGTTTCATCATTGAAAAGTATTTCCAATTCAAATAGGTTCACATATTTTCTCATGGTCGTAGATTTTAAATATTCGAGGCAGATGACAGTAAACACAGAACAGCATGTCATGGCCTAAGTGGTACAAAAATGACCCCCATATATTAAGTTTTGCTAAAGATTTACGCTGCCTTCTAAATGTTTGCTTGAACATTCATGGAATAACTGTCATCCACTGATAAAGGCGTCCATGCATATCATACATTAATCTCAATCTAACAATTCACGTACACAATACAGGGGAAAACAAAATTAGACGGTAATGCAGCAGCATTGAGGTACCAGCGCTAAAGAATGTTTAAAATATCATAGTCAATTAAAGAAAACTTACAATGAGACAAAAATGTATCCAAGCCATCGTGACGAATGAACTTTCACTTATCCTGTCAGGTTTAGAATAATTGTATTATCTTAAATGTTTTGTTGCAATTTGCACGCGCAGATCGAACACAGTCCGTTTACTGAAAGAGCTAAGCAGTAAACTAAATATGAAAACAATTAAAGGATGCTCTCATCTAGCTTTTACATCCGTGTTTCAATGCAGAACAAGCAGAGTACGTAATACTTTGTTAAGGCAAATGTACTTAATTTTAAGCTGTCCTTTTTTAGACTAAATTGATTTGGCCGGTTTTACTGATAATTAATATGTTTCAAAAATTAAAATTATCACGAACGTTCTTAGAGAAATACTTTCGTAAGAAGGATAAACAAATAACACAGACATTCCATGTCTTGAAATCTATTAAAATGTTGAATTTTGATACAAAAACAGGTACATTTTGCTTTTTTATTGCGTTCTTAAAATTTGCTGAATAAAATACATAAACATTAGTCTATCCATCAATACTCGCATGCTATTTGGAATACCTTCACTCAATGTTCACATTAACCCAAAATAATGCACATTGCAATACCTGCCTGTTCCTTCTTATGCTTTGACGCAATGTTAACATTTCTCCTCGTTAAGGCACGTTGCAATACCCACCTTTAGCTTGTAATGCATTGACTCAATGTTCACATTTCTCCACGTTAAGGCACATTGCAATACCCACCTATAAATTGTTATGCTTTGACTCAATGTTCACGTTCCTCCACGTTAAGGCACATTGGAATATTCGCCTATAATGTGTTATACATTGACTCAATGTTCACATTTCTCCACGTTAAGGCACATTGCAATACCCACCTATAACTTGTTTTGCTTTGACTCAATGTTAACTTTTCTTAACGTTAAGGCACATTGCAATAACCACTTTTAACTTGTTATGCCTTGACTCAATGTTAACATTTCTCCACGTAAAGGTACATTGCAATATTCGCCTTTAACGTGTTATGTCTTGACTCAATGTTCACATTTCTCCATGTAAAGGCACATTGCAATGCCCACCAATAATTTATTATGCCTTGACTCAATGTTCACATTTCTCCACTTTAAGGCACATTGCAATTCCCGCCTATTATTTGTTTTGCCTTGTCTCAATGTTCACATTTCTCCACGTTAAGGCACATTGCAATACACGCCTAAAATATGTTATGCCTTAGCTCAATGTTCACATAAACCCATGTTGAGGCACATTGCAATTTTCGGCAATAACTTGTTATGCCTTGACTCAATGTTCACATTTATCCACGTTAACGCACATTGCAATACCCGCCTATAACTTTTTGTGCCTAAACTCAATGTTCACATTTCTAAAGGTTAGGGTATTTTGAAATATTACCTATAACTGGTAATGTCTTTACTCAATGTTCACATTTCTCCACGTTTAGACACATTGCAATATTCGCCTTTAACTTGTTATGCCTTGACTCAATGTTCACATTTCTCCACGTTTATGCACATTGCAATACCCACCTTTAATTTGTGATGCATTGACTCAATGTCCACATTTCTCCACGTTAAGGAATATTGCAATACCCTCCTATAACTGATTATGCCTTGACGCAATGTTCTCATTTCTCCACGTTAAGGATTATTGCAATACCCTCCTATAACTGATTATGCCTTGACGCAATGTTCTCATTTCTCCACGTTCAGGAATATTGCAATACCCTCATATAACGTGTTATGCCTTGTCGCAATGTTCACATTCATCCTCGTTAAGGGACATGTCAATACATTCTTGATTTTTGAATACTTTGACAGAATGTTCACATTTGCACTCCATAACGCATATGGCTATACCCACCTTTTTCAAGTTTTTGAAATGCCTTCAAACTATTTTCAAATTTGAACTCAATGAGTCAGAGGATAATACCGTACCTGCCTTTAATTTTTAATGCCAAAGCACAATGTTCACATTTGCCCTCGATAGAGTATATGATAACACCCGCCTGTTTTTTGGAATGCTTTGACACAATGTTCACATTTTCCCTCGATAATACACAAAACACTACCCGACTGTTTCTTTAAATGCCTCGACTCAATAATCACAATTACCCTTTCTAGGCACATTACACTACCCGATGTTACACGGAGTACTGTGACTCAATGATCACAATAACCCTGTCTATGGCACATCGTCCTACTAGCCTGTTTCTTGGAATGCCTTTACAATAGATTCACATTTACCCTCAGTAATGCAGATTGCACTACCCGCCATTTATTTGTAATGCCTAGTCAAAATGTTCACCCTTCACCTCAATAAGGCACATGACAATAACCGCCTGTTACTAGTAAGGCATTTACACAATGGTCACATTCACCCAAGGTAAGATTCATAAATCTACCCGCCTGTTACTTAAACTGCCTTTAAACAATGGTCAAATTCATCCTCTATAAGGTACATGACAATACTCCCTATTACTAGTAAGGCATTTACAGAATGGTCACATTCACCCACGATAAGGCAAATGACAAAAGCCGCATGTTTCTTGTAATGCCTTGACACAATGTTTAATTAGTTTTACTTCAGCTGTAAGATATCGGCAGGCCCATACTAATGTAATGTATAGAATTTGTCAATCCAATTAAGAATGATATGATTTTACATTTTGTATATTATGCGTGTCCGACTTCTTTTCATCCAGAAATGAATAAAAGCAGTCTCTGTTTCTATTATGAGCATTCTAAAAATAACAACATTGTTTCAAAAGCGTAGACAAGTAATATTACAATGCTTGCATATACAATTTTAACTAGGTCATGATAAAAAAATACCCTTTTATTTTCATATTATTTTTGGCAAAAAAAACATGTTGTGCGATGGTTTTTACTTTACAATGTACATGCATACTAATGTTTTGTAGTTACAAAATGAGCGAGTTTGAGAAATTTAAATCAAATTAAGATGCGGTCACCTAAGAAGCTGCGGACAATCAATCACCGCGTGCACTGATAAAAGCGATCAAGGGATGGGATGTCATCTTACATTTGATTGGTAATTTGATATAGATCATAAATTCAAGAAATGGTTATCTATCCCTCTTTTTAATGTCATAACACTTTATGATCCTCCAGGCCATTATCTGTACTTTTCACACATCAAAGACATGTCTTTATCAGATTTGCAATGCAAGTATTTTTAAATCGCCTATTTCATTAGAATCCGACAGCTAAAACAAGAATGGAATAAAAGTACGCCTTCCGGCCAAGTCTTACACACATATTGACTGTCCAACGTCCACCGCTTGGGTGGCTGAATAACTAGTGTCGTCTCAGCAGATCCGACCGTTTTCTAACTCTTAAACTCTCTCATCACATAAGAGGTCTTGTTAAGTGGCTTATTTGATTTGTGCAGGTTTTAAGCATGAGTAGTTAACCACCCTCAGTGAGCTGCATTCGAAAACAACCCGACTCCGAGGTAGCTCGAAGGCGCCACTGCCATTAATGCATTAAATGACATATTTTCATTTCTTGGATATTCATGTCTTTTTTTAAACGCTATAATCATCAAATGAGAAGTATCAATGCTAACTTGTTCACGACATTCAAAATCAACAACCTCAAGGATATACCGTAATATTTTGATTAAGCTCTATGGTGAATTATTTGCTTGCATAAGATCTTGATTTTGGTAGTTTGATGGCAAATTTGATAAGGATGACAAAGTTATCACACTACGAAAACAGTTTGTGTCTTACTGGTTTACAGTCAGTATTTCCTTTGTCAGGGTTGTTAATTCTGATCATTGTTGACACACGGCATTTTGTCGTCTCTTGATTTATTTAATGATCAATATTACGATTCATATCCTGTTGTTGGGGATGGTGGTTTCAGACAGCACCTGGGGATTGATTAGAATACCAAGAAGATGGTATCCAGTGGGAGTCTGGCCTTACACTCCAATATTTACCAATAAACCTACAATGACTTCATACTTATTTAGTTCTGTTTTTAGCTTTTACGTGGATTGTCGAACAACATGTAATGCCTTCGTTAGTAGCCGTTAAGTCATAAATGTTGCTAATAGGTGTGGCAAGTATGAGGTTGAATACTCAAAACCATGCCAGGTGAAGCACTGCTTCGACGACCGCTTCAAAACGGTACCTCCTGTGAACCACTGTTTCGACTGACCGTTCCACGTCGGTAACCCATGTCAACCACTGTTTCGATAGGCCGTTTCACGTCGGTAACCCATGTACCTCCACTGATTCGATTAAACGTTCAAAGTTGGTAACCCAAGTCAACCACTGTTTCGAATGAACGTTCCACGTCTGTTACCCATGTCAAACAATGTTTCGATTGAACGTTCCAAGTCGGTAACCCAAGTCAAACACTGTCCCGATTGATCGTTTCAAGTCGGTAACCCCAGACAACCACTGTTCCGATTGACCGGTCCAAGTCGGTAAGCCCAGTCAACCACTGTTTCGATTGAACGTTGCAAGTCTGTAACCCCAGTCAATCACTGTTTCGATTGCCCGTTCCAAGCCGGTAACCCCAGTCAAACACTGTTTCGATTGAACGTTCTAAGTTTTAAACCCCAGGTAACCACAATTTCGATTGAACGTTCCAATTCGGTAACCCCTGTCAACCGGTGTTTCGATGGAAGCCCATTATTTGTTATATATACTAGTTTATACATTATATAAGTAAATGTATCTGTGGTATGTATTTGTTGTATTTGAACGTGTGTCTAAATGTAATGATATAAGTATTAATCGCATTTTTTCTGTGTTGTATGAACGCAGAACGGCAAGTCAGCAAATTACCAACAAGCGCTAGCGTGCTTCATGGAATTTACTGGCTTGCACTATTGCGTTCAAATAGCATAACG
Source organism: Mya arenaria (assembly GCF_026914265.1). NCBI lineage: Eukaryota > Metazoa > Mollusca > Bivalvia > Myida > Myidae > Mya > Mya arenaria. The sequence goes on along the minus strand of NC_069132.1, from coordinate 62,298,831 downwards.
CAAGAAAAAAATGCAATTAATCATTAATCAAAACATTTAGGATTTTGTAGTATTGGAAGATACCTGGTAAATGACTTAGTTAAATCTTGGTATTTGGAAAAAGGAAACTTAAAGGGCCAACAGAACTATATAAACCTCCAGGTGGCGCTGGGGCAAGCTTTTGTATAATTTTATGCATGTTTCACGTCAGAGACACTTTTTCCAAATGCAATGCTTACAAAAAGTTGAGACATGAAACTTTGCAGGCATGTAGAATGAAGGTTAAACAAATAAAAATTCCTTAATTTGTTTTTGAAACATTACTAGAAACATGACTTTGAGAAAAAAAATCCAACTGTCAGATTGAAAATTTGAATTTGCTGGGGGAGTGGCTAATTGGTGTTCTGGGGGTTATGAACTCTCTGTTGTAAACATTACCACGTGCTGATGTTTACATCCCTAGCAGCTTGCTTGTAGCAGATGACATGCCTCACTATCAAATACTGTGGTAACAAAAGTGAACAAACCAAATCAAGTTTTTATTCCCCCTGCATATCCCAAAATTATTGATAGATATCATCAGCTTAATATGCTACATTTTAGTATAATTGTTTTCTATGATATTAACACTTTTTCCTTTTGAAGCATTACGTAATTAATAAGTCTGGTGAATCTTTTCAAGGTTTAAATATGTAACATTGTTTTCATATTTGTCGTTTAAAAAAAATAATTATGAACCTCATTGCTTAAATGTTAGTTGCTCCTTCGCGTTTCTATCAAAAGCTTTGTCATCATTACAAATGTTTATATCCCAGCCAGGTAAAGTGAAAATCTCCTATTGTTCTTCAGTCATGTAAACCATATAATTATATTTACATATCTCTTTGTCCTGATTATTTTGTTCCATATTTTGAATCTTCTTATTCTGCCCAAAGTTATTATTTTAAAAGAAGGCACTACCTAGTTCCATGTCTTGCAAATGTTCATGTATAACTGTGTTTGAGTTCCCTCCTTTTTGACTCAAAATGTGCATTTGATTTCCAGTTATCAATACACAAACCAGATTCCAGCCAGTGACATTTAATTACCAATTAAAGGTGTCAACACTATCTGAATTGTTTCCTTGCTGAACTCGTTTACAATAAGTTAATTTGTACTAGGGTTGTGGATGCATTCAATAAAGCATTATTATTGTATGTTGACAAAATAATTAGTTTTGGATTCCAGACTGAGAATAAACCTTGCTATTTTGGACTGGAATGAGAATGTTGATTCTAAACATTTGGGAGGGATGTCCCATACAGAAAAAAAGATTTAGTCGAAATAACAAAATGCCAGTCAGGAACAAGAAAACGATCATTTCAAAGAAAACATCTGTTAAAGATGGCTTGGTCATCTTTATTTCATATAGAAGATTGTAGTGTGGGGAAATACATCGTCTGCTCTGATCAGCCCTGTTTGTTTACATTTCTCTTGTGTGTGCTAAAGATAGAACACTGAGTTTAACAGACAGGTACATAGCTGAGGGAATTTACAATAAGCCACTCCCCATTTACTCGCTGCCGAGGCAGCGAATGTTGCCCCTTTAAGGCTTAAGGCTTTCGATTCTCTAAATTTAATTTTCTATGACGCTACAGTACCATATTGTTTAATTAATTTTGCTTTAGACTCCGCAATAATGATACAGGACATATTTTTTAACTCAAGAATAAACGGAATAGAACATAAGATTGAATCAGTGAAATTCAATTAAACTTGAATTTGGACGTGGAAAGATAAAATACATCCTAGTAAAAATAAAAACAATATTTAAAAAAAATCATCAAACACGGATTTCTTGAAGTAGTTGTGAATAAATTGATTTACGACTAAAATATCAAATATTATCCTCCATTCCATCTTTACCCTTGCTTCTACTGGCATATCTTGGGGCATTGGGTCTTGCCCTACAACAGATGTTCCTTGCTGCATTAATAATTAAAAAGGGGCATGCCCTACAGCAGATGTACCTTAAAGCACCTTATCACTAATAGAAAAGAGGTTGGGCATGCCCTTCAACAGATGTTAATTGCATCGTCTTTTTACTTCTCTTGACCAACCAACCAAAGAAACACTATTAAGACGTCTCCGTGTTATGGTATATCAACAAACATATTTTTTGACTTATCATTCAAGTGTTCGTTAATTTCGCTTCCTTTCAGCAAACTTTCGAGGTTCTTATTGGGTTTCAACTCGTGTTGTTCTGATAAAACATTCACGTGACTGTGTGCATTTAAATGCGGATACACATTTCAATGGGTTAAAAAGGCAACAATACAAAATATTATATGATTGCAATTATCGTTACTACAATTTTTTTGACGAAAATAAGTAATGTATTAAGGGTATTATAAAATGATCTCATTAGTATTTTATTATTGATTATATACTCGACTGTTATTTATTCCAATCGACCCCTAGTATCAATACCATTGTAGTTTATCCCTTACCCTACCCTCGTAAACTCCGTTACAATAAAGGGGTCACACAGAAGCATTGGAATTTAACCTTTACCAACCCTAGTAAACTCCTTTACAGTAAAGTTGTAACACAAAATCATTGTAGTTTATCCCTTACCCTACCCTCGTAAACTCCTTTACAATAAAGGGGTAACACAGTAGCATGGGATTTAACCCTTACCCACCCTAGTAAACTCAAATAAAATATAGAGTTAACACAGTAGCATTGTAATTTACCCAAATCCACCCCTACTTAACTCCAATACAATACAGTGGTAACAAAGAAGCCATATAGTTTAACCCCAATCTACCTCTAGTATATTCCAATACAATACAGTGGTAACATAGTAGTAACATAGTATAACCCCAATACATCTCTAATAAATTCCTTTACAATACAGTGGTGTCATAGTAGCATTGTAGTTTAACCCTTACCCACCCCTATTAAACTCCAATACAAAACAGTGGTAACATAGTAGCAATGTAGACTAACCCCAATACATCCATTATAAATTCCTTTACAATACTTTGGTGTCATAGTAGCGTTGGAGTTTAACCCTTACCCACCCCTATTAAAATCCAATACAAAACAGTGGTAACATAGTAGCAATGTAGACTAACCCCAATACATCCATTATAAATTCCTTTACAATACTTTGGTGTCATAGTAGCATTGTAGTTTAACCCTTACCCACCCCTATTAAACTCCAATACAAAACAGTGGTAACATAGTAGCAATGTAGACTAACCCCAATACATCCATTATAAATTCCTTTACAATACTCTGACTCAACCATAGTAAACACCTGTGAAATTTAATAGTGGTAACGTAGTAGCATTTGAGTTTAAATCGACGCACCCTTACAAAAAATCATGTGAAATATAGTGGTAGCATAGTAGCATTTCAGCTCAAACCATAAAATATAGTGATAACATCGAATCACTACAGTTTAACCCCGACCATCCCTAGTACACTCATGTGAAATATAGTGGCAACATATAAACATAAGAGTTTAACTCTAATCAACCCCTAGCAAACTCATGTGAAATATAGTGGCAACATAAAAACATTAGACTTTAACCTAATCAGCCCCTAGTTAACTTCTTTACACTACAATGGTATCACAGATGCATTAGAGTGGAAATCCCTTCCACCCCTAGAGTCTTTGAAGTAAAGTGGTAACATACAAGCATTAGGTTTAACACCAATCCACCCCTTGAAAACTCATGGGAAATGTAGTTGCCTACTATAAGCATTGCAGTTTAACCCCAATCTACCCCTAGTAAACGCCTTTAAAACACAGTGGTAACAGAGTAGTAATTTAGTTCAACCCCAATCCCCCAAGGTCAACTCCAATACAATACAGAGGTAACATAGAAGCAATATAGTTTAACCCCGATCCCCCAAGGTCAACTCCATAACAATATAGAGGTAACATAGAAGCAATATAGTTTAACCCCAATCCCCCAATGTCAACTGCAATACAATATAGAGGTAACATAGAAGCAATATAGTTTCCCCAATCCCCCAAGGTCAACTCCATAACAATATAGAAGTAACATAGAAGCAATATAGTTTCCCCAATCCCCCAAGGTCAACTCCAATACAATACAGAGGTAACATAGAAGCAATATAGTTTAACCCCGATCCCCCAAGGTAAACTCCATTACAATATAGAGGTAACATAGAAGCAATATAGTTTAACCCCAACCCACCCCCAGTTACCTCCAATACAATACAGAGGTAACATAGAAGCAATATAGTTTAACCCCAATTCCCAAGGTCAACTCCAATACAATACAGAGGTAACATAGAAGCAATATAGTTTAACCCCAATTCCCAAGGTCAACTCCAATACAATATAGAGGTTACATTGAATCAATATAGTTTAACATATACGAGTTTATCTTAAACCCACCTCCAGTTAACACCTTTGAGAAATAGTGGTAACGTAGACGCATAATAGTTTTTATCCTGCCAGTTGCATACAAATCGGTCCAATAACAAGATGCCGTGTAAATTTTAGTTTTTGTTTGAAAGTTTGGAAAGTTTACCACGTAATATTTTTCTGCAGTCAGTCGGTAATGTGACCGCAAAAATGCACTTCTATTATTTCTGAAATGTCAGAGGAAAGTTCAAATAATACTTCAGAATCTTATCAATAGACCGCCAGCAACCAACCATAACCATCTTTCTTCCAGAAAGTTCCATCACTCTGCATGATAAGGACACAATTTCACTTACAACCGAAATGAATTCTCTCTTTTTCGGTACAGTTCTGAACAGCCCACACTTTATATTTTTAATATCAACATAAATTAAATCCATTGAACATGTGGATTGTTTGTAAACACTCGTGAACTTGAACCATAACCTGTGTAGTGTGTGACTTGCGGAATAATTGTTACATGATAAAATAATGTTTGGTGACTGATTCACGCTGATGCACTTTGAAAGCCTTTTATATTTTGAATCGATATTCACATATCAAAATGCAATTATTTTGAATATAAACGTATTGAATACAATTGAACCGTTTTGAGAAGTATTTATTGGGCACATTTAAACATGTGTACCTAGTATTCTCTATATCCCCAACCCACCCCTTTTAAACTTCTGAAATAAGCGAATAGATCACGTAAATTAAAAACTTCGTAACGTCTTTGACTATTAGCTAACTGCTATCAATTCGTAATGCAAAAAATATTTATTTTTTAACACTTTTACAATCTTGTCATAATAATCGTCAGATTTTGAGGTAAAAGACTATCATATAATTTACTATAGTTTCCAAATTTTCAAAAACTAACTTTAGAGCAAAAATTACTATCTCTGTTTTGAGTTGTAATGAGCGTTTCGATTTATGTAACTAATGATTTATCTCTTTTTAGGAATATTCTGTGTTCATTCTGTTTCATTATAGCATTTGTCGTTACTGCATTGGTAAGGCTAACATTCTTTTCCCTGTTTTTAATTGATCAAATCTACAGCACAAAAATATTGATCCGAACAGATAACATTAACATCGTAATTCAAAACATCAGAGATCCGATTGGTTTAACAGCATCGACATAAGCGTCAGCATCAGAACTGTGAGATTTATCTTCAACATAGGTTAGTTTAAACGTTATATATTTTTCAACGATTGAATAGAAAGCTATAATAGCTTATACTAAGTCACTCTCGTTGGCACGATGTTGCGCGAGAGTGTGGTCTTATGTTGTGGGGGAAACCGGAGTACCCTGAGAAAACCCACTTGTGCGGCTTGGTGACCACTAACCAAACTCACATGCGCCCAGGCCGGGAATCGAACCCGGGTCGCATAGGTGAGAAGCGAGTGCGCTAACCGCTGCGCCAACCGGACAACCAAAACATATAGGTTATTGGTTCACCTCCGACAATTTCAATAACTTAATTTTGAATATCGGATAATTCGTAATCATAATACAACAAAGCGGGCAGTCATATTTAAATTTTAACAGGTAGTTTAACCAATGTCATGTGTTTTATACAATCAACCATTCGTAGTAAGAACATCAAATCACTTGCAATGGTCAATGAATATTCCAACATAGATAAATACAGATAATACAGATGAAATGGCCGTGTTAATGTTAATCGCATGGCCATTGTAGGCAAAACACTCACATAATTACAAGATCATTTAGACACAATTAACGAGTATTGTAACACAAGGGGACTTAAAGTCAATACCTCTACGACTAAACATTTTTTCGTAAACTTTGGGTGTTATTAACCACTGCGCGTTGGACCTACAATGAAACGTTATCGACGTAGTAAATTATTTTAACTATCTTGGAACGGTTCAACCATGCGGGAAACTTGCCCTTTATCTAGAACATTTATTTGGAAAGGCTCCTTAAATATGAGTCTATGAGTGTTCTATTATTCAAATGCAAAGAAAACGGAATTAGTCCAAAAACCTTTTGCCAACTGTTTGATGCATCTGTTTTGTCTATTTTAAAATATGCTTGTGGAAAATGGGGAAGTTCTAAAACAAAAGAAATAGAGATAATTAATCGTACATTTTGCAAGAGACTGGTGGAGGTTAAGCCAAATACATGTAATGCTTGTATGGATGGTGAACAAGGAAGATATCCGCTTTACATACATAGGTATATAAGAATAATGCAATATTGGTTAAAAGAACTTAAAATTGATAGTATAATTTTAAAAACTGTAGATGTGCAAGCTTTGTCAGATTGAAATAGTGGTACAAGAAAATGTTAAGAGTTTGTTAGACGATCATGATTTCTCTTATATATTTGACGATGTTGTTAATAAAGGTTGAAAAGAATTTTTGTATGAATTTAAATGTATACTATAAGATATTTTAGGCCGAATAGGCCCGGATTCCTACACACCAGTTCAGTTTTAATTATATATAAAGAGGATTTAACTTTGTTATAATACAAAAAAATACATTGAAATTTTACCCAAAAAATTAGGCTTGTATTTATCCAGACTAACACTCTATTAACAATATTATGTCAATCTGCCGATGGTAGATTCCGATAAACGGTTATAAAATTATGCAGGCCTATCGGCCTGCAGCCTTAAAACAAGACACATACAACATGACGGGTGTATACAATACTCGTTATAATTTGAGGAAATTACCTTGTTTTCAAACATTTATTTGGAAATAATTGACGGTAAAATGTTAATAGCAAATAATGATACATTCATCACACCCGAATCATAATAAAATATACCGCCACCATTTCATTTCGCGAACATGAAAATATATTTATAATATGAAAACATATTCAAATATATATAAAATGAAGAAAAGAAAAATGGTGTTGCGCCAACTTCATGTTTAAAATAGTACAGTATAGCATGGATCTCTCGTCATCAAACACGTATTTATTTTTCCATGTATATAATTAAAATATCGTTTTTAATTTTAGCAAAACTGACGCATATACAAACTAACAAAACGTTTTAAAATAACCCCCGTTAAACAATAGAATGCGTATGTCAGGTCGCATTGAATCGAATGTATCTGGAATGGTGAGAGTTATTCAGTAATTATAAAATTCGTTATAGTAGTATGCCGTTGTTGTGTTATCATTAAAATACTATGAACAGCAACACACATGAATAATTGATGGAGTAACAATGTTGTCTTCACCAACGGCTGGAACTTGTAGGACAAGTCTCCAAACTGCATATACAAACGGCCATTTAACACAATGATTATAATATGTATTTACCCGTAGATTAAAAGATGTCGTGGTTTAACTTATTTCATACCAATGACTAATAGTTTTCTACATGACAACCTGACTAGACTGACTTTAAATAATAAAATGAATATAAGTTTAATACATTGAGGTAACACTTTGAATGAAATACGTATCATTCAGCTAAAAAACAATCCCACGTTTTATAATTTTGAACAAAAACTTTAAAATCTCCCGAAACCACTCCTCAAAAAAAATAATTAAAAAAAATATTTCTCTATTGCGCAACGATGTTTCTCAGCAGCCGACTCCATGTCGAGAAAAAAAAGAGTGATGTTAGAGCGTTATGACGTTCCCTAACGTTTTAATGAATGATTCATTAAGGCAGACACAAGTCAAGGGTATGCCTCGGTCAATATTATAATTCTTATGTTCACAATTTTAATAGCGCCCTCTCAGTAATGTGATATTTATTTACTCATACCGATAAAATCAACACATTTTGTATAACAATAATCATTTTTAATTTCCAAAATTAGCAGAAATAACATCAACAAATTTTATACAACAATAATCATTTAAATCTCAAAAATTAGCAGAAATAAAATCAACAAATTTTATACAACAATAATCATTTTTAATTTTCAATAAATCCATTGTAGCAGAAATAATTATCAATACATTGTATAGAACAATAAACATTCTGAGAGAGTTAAAACATAATGTATTTACCATCACTCGTTCTTAAAGATGCAAAAATCAAACGAGGCTTTCTGTTCAAAATGTCCTTTGAAAAGCTTTCAAATTCACACATTTTCACCAAGAAGACTCCTGAAGAGTTGAACACTTCTTTGTTTGGTCCGGTTTGTACTGTTGGAATCTTTAGACTCAACTAATGTAAATAATACGTCCTTTGTAAGAGAGGCAACACGTTTAGAGTTCATTTTGTCAATGTCGCTGGTCTAAGAGGACAGATAAAACACCCTTGACCTTTTGACGTAAATAAAGCACAAAAACCGTTTGTTTGATTCGTATTTCAGGTTATCTGTAATCTAATCTCAAAGGCAGTGTATTTGTTTGGACCAGCTGTGTGTGAACAAACATGGCTATGGTCAGTTTCGTCACAGAGATCCTCGGGACTCAATCCGCAGGCCATAAGACTCGCACTGCACATCGCGTTTCGCTTGTGTTACATTTTGGGGATTTCGATGTACCCACTAGTCAACAGGCCTTACATTATACAATGATAAGCGTTGTATTAATGTGAACCATCTCTACTTCGAGTAACACAGTGCTATTCTAATTACAGTTGCTGTTCGGGACATCAGTAAGGCACACTGCTACCAGACTGCAAGATTCATCTCTTCCACATGATGTCATAACTTTGGAGGTGAACGTGCATTTTGAATGATTGATCGATTGATTGATTGATTGATTGATTGATTGATTGATTGATTGAGTGAGTGACTGATTGATTGATGTACTGATTCAGTGTGAGTGTGTGTAACTGAAATAGTGTTACGACCTTGCAAAATGAGTATGAATGTGTTTGTGAGTGTGTGCATGCAGCAAGCTTCGCATATTCTCAGTTTCGCATATTAGACAATCATCAGACATTTCGCTATGAACCTCTGTCCTTTTATGGTACTCAATGTCGTGTGTGGGCAGAATTACAGAGTGGTACCACCAGCCTCCTAAGCCATCTTACCCTCAGAGACGAAAGACTCCATCGGAGAGTGACTTCAGTTTCCAGAATAGCACTTAACTGTAAAGCAGCTTCTTGCTTGGACAGTTTAGTACATAATTTTGAAAACATGTTTTGGCTGTAATTAGTACCTGGCGTTTTAATTTGTCGAAATCCAAGATGCTGTTGGTCAGCTTACTTACATATATTCCAGGTACAGTCAAGTTCCTCATTCGAACCAGTATCTTCATTTGACAACTCTTCTGTAGTTGCATGAGGCATCTTTTTCTCAGAATGTGGCTCCATGTATTGCATATTTGCTGGACAGCCGGAATGGCCAACTGGACAGTGAACTTCAAAGTTCCTGTTTCTAAGGTAAGCACCAGTCAATGTTTTGGACTACAAGTACCACCACATACTTGTGACAAGTGTGATTTTCAATAGCCACACTATAGACCTGAGAAGCAGCTTGTCAAGGTTTGTATGAAGAAACCATGGGGTTGGAATTATAGCTGCCATCTACTGACAAACTGAAGTGATTGTGGTGAACTGGAGTAACTTTACATGGAACAAAGAAGCAAATCTCGTTGTGAGCCGACTTCAAATCTTTAATAGAAAGGTGAAATCACTTGTTACATTTAAATGCATAGTAAATATGTACCACCCTATTGAACAGTAATTTTGATAAATCTCATTTCTTTATCGGGGAGCTTATCCTTTAAGTTTGCCTGTAATGATTTATTAAAAAAATCAACTATCCCTAACCTATACTGCCCCCATAGAACAGAAATTATACATAGAAATAGACGATGTTGTATTTGATAAGGGAAACAGACGAATATGCTGCAAATGTGAACTTCGTTGTCCGGTTAGCGAACTGGCTTCTTAACAAGGCGACCTGGCTTTGAGTCCAAGCTTGGGCGCATGTGAGTTTTGGTTAGTAATCACCAAGCCAGATAAGTGGGTTTTCCCCGGGGACTCCGAAATTCCCCAACTTCACAAGACCACATCTTACGCAACACCGTGCCAACGAGAGAGACTATGTTTAAGTTATAATAACTTTCTTTACAATCGTTGTAAATAAATAATGTTTAAACTGAATGTGAACTTAATTCAAGTTTGCGAGAAAATGGTAGCCCCGTGACCATGCAAATGAATCTACGTAAATCGTCGGATGATGGCAATGAAATCGCGTGAAATAGATTCGAATGTTAGATACATTATACCAAGTGATGTGCATATATACCGTGGGGATGCAAACTTACAACAGAATGACAGCAGAATGTTAGTGACGAATCACGGAGCGGCCGGCCACGTTGATAACGTCAAGTTGCGCAAATCAAAGTATTGCTTGGCAAGTATCGTCGCATCATGATCAGGATAGGGTGTGAATTAGATTAACAAAACCATGTACACTATTAACCATGGTAAAATTAAAATCGGAGACTGTGTGCTAGATAGATTCTTAAGTTGCTAAGATTAACCTCATAGTTAAGGCTATACAGTTGTCGCATAACCGAATTGTATATCTGTAACGTCTGAAGGTTCTGCGTTCTATTAAACCTAAAAGAATGGTGTGATGCTTGTTAAAGTTCATTTTGTTCTTAGCGAGAGTTCAAAACTATTGTCATCGGAACAACATATTAGTTCGTGTCTGTATATAATGTATTAAGTATGGTCATGCTCAATGCCGTAATACAATTTGAAGTGAGTATATTGTAAGATATATGACTCAGATTCATCCTGTTATACACAGAAAACTGCGTAATAAATCTTCCATTCTGTTTTATGAAATGCAGCAAGCACGAAAGCAGGACAGTCATAATTATATGCCCAAGACTCAACAACACGGATATAGGATGTAAACAATTAATGCTCAAGAACTAACGGAATAAAAAAAGATTTAATTGTTAGAGTTTTAAGTCTTTTGCGTCTGGACGTATAAAGATATAACACATCCTGTACCGAAAGGCAAATTACAATTTCCGTAACATGTGGTTGCTCTTTTTCTTCTTCCCAAAAAGATCTGTGCGAATTTTTCAATCAATAATTACGTATTTCCTTTATGGTAAACAAACAATTAAATGATCTTCAATCAAATGGCGATGTTTTGGCACACATTGCCATTGGACCTCTTAGATCTAGTATACTTGCGCGGCAGGAAATGCAGCTGCGCCATTGTTTAAAACCTGAGACATGCCATACAACTTATATGCCTGATAGATACTCTTTACTCATTCCCATAAAGATTTCCCCACCACCCAAAAAAATACAGGATTTGGACTTGTTCGGAATTTTTGCTCAATACTTAATCACTGCACCAATTACTCGTGGTATTGGAATTATTTACAGAGATTTTAGTCACTAGATGTCGGTGTTGTTACGGTGTAATACCATTTGTCAAGGTCAAAACAACACAGACAATATTTAAAATGGTACAAGTGTTCTTAATATCGCTTTCATCCATTACTAATTATCTTATTATAGTTTGCTACATGGTATCGTTTTGAAAGTTTTGATCCGCCCATTTTAGCAACGCCGGATTCAAGTATCATGATGATAGACACTGGTCAACTCATTTAAACACTATACATAATAGCATACATTATTGTGGTATCAGGATGCAAGTTTGAAGGAAGATCAAGAATTAAGTGTCATGCATATTAATTTAATTTTGTATGACAAGGCCATCATTACTTGAAGTCAACTTGTTGGTAGATCTTAGTGCATGACTTTATCTTAGCCCTCCCCCTTTCAAGATGTTTAGTATTATATTAAGTACCAACGCCACTTATTCGTTAATATATAATATTTCGCTGATTGTAGCCCACTTGAATGCTCTTCCGATAGTCTCGTAATATACTAATTATGTTTAGGGACACTGCAATATGTATAGGATAGTATTTGCATCATGCAGTTAATTTCCGCATATGCATTACTCCATACTTTACTATACATATTCTAAGATGATTAAGTAGAGATAAGTGGTTTACAGAATGAATACATACTTCATAGTTGTATAGTTTAATATTAGCACATCAACTTCCATTCCTTAAATAAATTGCGTTTCGGCAATTGCGGTTATCATCCAATGAACGCAACATCTTCGGATATGTTAGGATCGCGATCCATCGCATAACAATAAAGATGAAAATTGTTGTTGTTTGCATTGAGTCAGCAGGTCCCGTAAAATATAAATCAACATTTTAGAAAGAGTTCATTTATGATATGTCAAATGTGTTTTGCCATAAGTGTTTCAATTGTACGTTTTAAAGTGATTTCAAGTGGTTGATCTTTTCCCTCGATATTGTGACGTCATTTGATATAATGTTTCTGGTTATAGTCGGGTCGTTCTATTTACCGTACGGGTAAGATAGGCTTACTGTAAGGTTTTCCTAAATGATATGAAGTATTGTTTAACAATTCTTAAATTAAACTATTGGTGTAAATATAAGTAATGAATTGCCGGATTGATGACGTTATCGGGGATATGAACGCAATTGGGCTGGTCAAAGTACGCGTGGAGTCTTTCGGACTCCACACACTTTCTTAATTGATATATATTTTGTCCATATAGTAAGTAACTTCGTAAGATAATCTATGAGATATCGTCATTCGTAAATCTAAATACTTCTGCATGTTTGGAAAAGATTGAAAAGAAAACTATAATTCGCCTGTCTCTCAGTATTGAGTCGCTCAAACACTTAATGTATGTACTTCGTGACATGATGAGTAGTAAGTGTTTCACTGCCATAACGGAAATGGGTTTAAATACCTTCTTATTCTTTGATATTTAGATATGAAAAACACACTTGAAATAACTATTTTATTTTATACTATACAGCATTTCGTCATTTTATCAATTAATGAAAACAAATACAAAGAGGTAAAACATTGTTTCAAAAACGATGTACATTTTTTTCCAGGACTCTTTTTGTTTTTTGATTCGGTAAATTGTAAAAGAGACATTTGGTAGGTAACATTATGTTTGATTATTTATGTATTGAATCACATATTTCTTTCATATACCACTAGCTTGTTATGTTATAAAAAATATAGTTCGAGAACAAGAAACATCTTCATATCTCGAGACACGCAGTTACATTTGATGACGAGCCTCGGGGACTGGCCGATGGCGGTCATACACAATCTAGCTGTTATGCTGAATCAAAGAAACGTGAGGAAAATGGCATAGTCACCTGTATGCGATAGACATGTAAATCATCTTAATTGAGACCGCCAATACTCATAGCCGTACCATTTAGTGGAGACATGACATTTGCTACGAATTCGAAGCGGTCGCGGATTTTCACAATGGATAAAACCTTGAGATTTGGATAAGATTTTTATTTGAGAAAACAAAGTGAACAGTGTCCAGTATCGACGATCTGTAACGTGTTCGAATAATAACACTAGCGTTTCGATGTGACACCAAAAAACATTACGATCTAATTTTTAGAGAAATCAGCTTGTTAATTTACAAAAGTTGTATTTTTAGTTTACATTGATGAATTGTATTAACAGTGTAGTTGTAATGTCCTTTACGTACAGTGCACAGTATAATGTAGAGATACTTTGAATCTGTGTTGGTTTTAATTGTTATCCATTTGAACGTTATTATTAACGTCATTGAACTGATTTCTTTTCAGCAGACGGTGGATCGTTATTTTGTTATTAATGATCTCCGAATCTGTGAACGCTTGGGATAATTACTGGTGCGCAACACTGTCGTTCTTTTTCGCAGACGTTCGAACACATCCGAGTTCAACGTCAGAAACACGTTGTAATTATTTTCAAATACAAATTCGTAAGCCAACCTGCAGGCTTTTTGGTTAGTGAACCCTTTAACTATGTATTCGGCAATACTTTCATTCCAGATCCCAGCTTTCTTGGCTAATGTTAAAAACAAGGAACCTTAGTTGTCGCAAGAACTTCGTTGTTTGTCTTTTATTATCCTGTGTGGGGCTATTGTTAAACCAACATGCGCTGCCTGCCGAGATCGACTGATCAAAAGAGTATTCCACTATCCCTTCTGAGCTAACAGCCCCATTATTCCTTCCTATTCGTTTTAAAAATTGTATGAGCAAGCGCATTACTTTTAATGTAGACTATACCAGAAGGTACCTATAACAATTCCATCTGCCTCAAGTGCCTTAATATGTCCTTAGAAGTATTCGGGTCTTTGTCCGGCCTTGGTCATTAACTTTAAGTTTATGAGCTTGTTGCTTAGCACCAGATAGTGACGATTTCTCCCATTGCTAAAAGTGTCTCAGCATCTTTCCTCGAAAACTTTCGTTTGCAAAATGTCATACACACCGTATTACCATGACGGTAACATGAAATATTATCTGATTCGTATTAACCTATCTCATATGATTGCAAATCCGGCTGATAATGTTACTGTAACAGAGCGAACAAAGGTAACACGCTTTTGCTGGACAATCGTTCTTAGCATTTCGTTTTAATGGAAATCAGGACATCTTTTTTCTCTAGTATCATTTTTAACATAAACATGTTGCGTAAAGCCAAACAGTCCGATGTATGGTGGTGATTGCAATGGTTACACGTAACAAGCGTTACAGGGTGTAACAACATTATATAAAGTGTAGACGTTTAACTGTGTTGTTACGCATGTAACAAGGATGTAACACCCATATTTCGACATTGTTAAAATGCAAAACCCTGTAACAGCTCATAATGTAACAGTGTAAAACTATTTGAAAACAACTATTTGGCTTTTCCTGCATTGTTTCACGTAACAAGCGTAACAGGGTGTAACAAAATGTCGACGTTTAAATTATGTGTTATTACTTATGTAACATGTACATAACAAGAATGTATCATACTGTCACATACCTAGAACCCCGATTTTGTCAAAGGTAAGGTTATCATATAAAATACGAATTTTGTAAAAAAAAAAACTAAAAAAAAAACATTCCGTTCTAAAACGGCACAACAAACATCTTTAACTCTCACAGGTCATACATGAAGACATACATAAATACAAAACAGTATCAATAAGAATTGTCAATAATATTGTAGTATTGTTAACTTCGTCCGAAGTTGCAGACATGAATATGGTTGTGTATGTTTAAACTATATTTGATGTAGAATACATACAATAAATCAATATATTTCCTACGGAAAATACAGACATAAGTATTTTAATTTAAAACATGAAATAATTGCGATGAAATTGAATACACCAACATTCCGTACCAATAATTCAGTGACAAAGGTAAGTTTAACTATTAAAGTTTTAAAAAAGTATACCAATATTACAAATCAGTAATTAACAAACGAAAAGGAAACATATGATCATTTTAGTTTCACAAAGTGAAATTATACTGAATTACATTCCACGTATCAAATATTTCACAAATATAGTATATTTACTTAACTTTTTATTAAAATAATTACTTTAGTATTGGTTCCCGGTAGACGTTCTTCGTAATTAATCAAAGGTTGCCTCCAGGCACAAAGAGTAGGATGATACTTACTTCCAACGTGTGTACGGCCTGGAGAAACTTAACACAAATCTTCATTTTTCGATCTTACGCGTTGGGTTGGCAGACATTATAATTATACAGGGGACAATGTTATGTGTGTTTATTGTCATGGTAATAAGACTATTACTGCATTAGACTGTGAACAGCATGCTTCTTTTTCATATGTAAATTAATGTAGTGAGGTACTTACACAATACGTATCTAATTGGTATTATAATGCCAAACATTTAAATGCCCATTATATTCTTTAAAATCTGGCCATTCCAATACTAAATACAAATCCATTTTTTATGTGCACCATATTTTTGAATAGTAATAGTTAAAGGGAAGTTATCCGGTTACAAATTAAATTATTGTGTTTACTATACTGTTTAAACAGTTATAGTTTAAGGGAAGTAATCCGGTTACAGATTCAATTATTGTGTTAAATATACTTTTTAAACATTTATAGTTAAAGGGAAGTAATCCGGTTACAAATTAAATTATTGTGTTAACTATATTGTTTAAACATTTATAGTTAAAGGGAAGTAATCAGGAACATGTGATGTGCTTGTATTGCAGCATTCCAGTGGCTCACTTTGAGTGTATTTATGCTGTGTGATATGTATTTTTGCCGGTGGTCTTTTATTACCAATTAAACTTTTGACTTGACTTGTCTAGCGAGTAGTGATATATATGACCAAGATCTGATCTACACATATGACAGTATCTTTATACATTGTCTATAATATAAACTCGTCATATTTCTATCGGAATTTTGTGATTAACTTAAGTGTAATCTAAAATCAGGTGCAATATTTAAAAAGCACTTTTCAATTTCCAGAATTTCTTTAAACAAAAATAATTGACTGTCATTAGAGGAGCTATTTATAAATGAGTGTTTGTCTTATTTAAACTGATCGGTGAGGTCTTGCTGTACTGGTGAAACCAGTTTTATATAAAATTGATTTTATATGTCCCATCTTTTTAAAAGATGCATTATTATTAGTTTGCTTTACATATAACACATACTGAGATTTTTTTGATTAACTAACCTCGAAAAATGGCTGTCTAAATATTTATCAGTTTTACATTTAATGGTTATATTTACTGAATAATGTCTAGTTTCACCATACAACATGTACGCAAGCCTACACTTTACCCCGGATTTGAAAAAGTTTATGTCCCTTGAACAGGCGTTTATCACAGTGTTTTTGCAATGGTACGACTTCTTGTGCAAATAACAGTTTCAGTAAAATGACAACGTTATAACTGTAAAACGCTCATACAAATCCGGCTATTTGTTAGAAGTAAATGAATTCAATGATGCTTACAAAAGTTTCTACACAAACAGTACATCGACGCGCCAATAAACGTAAATAAACACAAAAGGATACCAAAAAAACAACAGAAAAAGGTTTTATCCGATGCACGAAAATAATCCGTCTACAAAACGGAAATAAACTGTTTTTATGTTTTTTCAAGCCGTCTAACTTACGGGATTTAAAGTTGTCCGATGCCGATTAGTAAACTCAGCACAATAACACATACTTTTGTACAAAATACAATCATTTTCGTACAGGATAAGACCAATTTAAAAATTAGGACCTCTGTTTATGAATCAAACCGATGTTCTATTGATGCAAACCGCCACACACTAATGCCCCGGAAATACTTCCTCAGCCTTATCAATAATTATCATAATAGCAAAACTGTATAAATATTTGGCAATCATTGAATAAGTTTCCTCACACTAAACAAAAATAAGAACCCAAATTTTATGAATCTTTTCTTGCCATTTCACATGTGTAAACAAAAAATGCAGCATATTTAGACCTTATGTAGAATAACATTGATATATCTATGACCTAAATTAATATGTCATGCCAAAGAATGGACAGTTGTCCGGTTAGCGCAGTGGTTAGCACACTCACCTCTCACAAAAGCGACCGGGTTCGATTCCTGGCCTGGGCGCACGTGAATTTGGTTAACCAAGTGGTCACCAAGCCTGACAAGGTGTTATCCACACTCTCGCGCAATATCGTGCAAACATAACTTCACAATCGTTGTAATATATATAATGTTTAAACTTAATAATTGGCGCTTAAGGGTTTACATTAAGGGGCATATAAACAATTAATGACATATTCTGGATTTGAGGCACCTTCATTTTAAAGATAATGCAACCCTTCAGAGCTCTCGTCACATATTCATCCGATATTGGTAAACTACAATTTTATCAAATTTGGTACACAGCTTATTTTAAGCGATGTTATAGTTCCCTCTCCAGGGCATATTGCGGTGTACTGTTTTGTGGTCCAAATACAGATCTCACCAAGTCTATTAAATCAAAGACTGTAATCACTCTGAATCATTTTGAAGCTAACAAATTAGGTTCTTCGTATGTGAGCATGTATTGATGTTATGCAATTAATTTTGATAAAGTTGGATGTGTTTCTTCACTTGACGTCATTATATCAATTATTCAATTATTTGCACAAACAGAATAACAGAATCACATTAAAGAAAAACAGTGCTGAACACGGTGCTAACTTTTTTCTTGTAGATAAGTAACATTCATGCAAGAGTTAATATCGTTTTGAATGACTGACTGACTGAATGAATAAAAGAAGAAATGGATGAATGAAAATGTTTGCTTGTCAATCAAAGCACTTTCAAGCCAAGCAACTCTGCTTTTTGTTATAAAGACGCTCTTGTTCCAGGATATATGATGATGGCGATGATGATCACGATGTAGTTGCACTCGTCTTACAGATGTATTTCTTTTCATGTCTGTTAGTTGGTATAAATTGCTGTCTTAGCAGTTTTCTAGCAAATAAGGACGGGCTTGGTATCCAATTGTTTAGATTGTACTTAAGCTCTAAAACATATTGTAAGAAAACATTTGGTTTGAATTGAGTTCGTAAGGTTCAACGTTAACGTCTGAATATGTTGAAATCTTTACCTTAGAACATTGTGATTGGATAAAGTAGTCATGCAAGCAAACTATGGAGGGATAATAAACATCGTTTTGTATAATAAATAATAACCTTCGGGTACATCATCTTAGGAAATACATAACATAATTAAATATGCATAGTTAATGTCTGCCAAATCCAGTCTCCTTGCCCTGGTGACACCATTGGTGCATTAAAATTACGGAAATTAAGTATTTTAGCTAACAATTTATATATAAAACTGGGTATAATTTCAAAATTGTAATTTAACTAAAAATGAAATATTGAGGAAATTATTTATACTTCTTCTCAAACAAATTAGATATTTAATGCTTAACAATAACATTTTTTTTCAGCAGCTGTACTACTAGTAAACGGAAAACACAACTTTATGAGTGGGCTCGGTCTGGCCGTAGGATGACAATACAGTATACAGTTGAGCCCCGTAATTTAAATATTTCTATCGTATTAATTATTGATTCTTACATGTCTATGGTCTTTGCTTTCTATTTCAATTCAAAAAAAGATTTTCCAGCGTTCTGAGCTCAAACGTTTAATGTTTATAAAGCCTATAAATAAATAATAACCGATTTATAAAGATTCCTAATGATGTGTTTCAATCTTGACTATATAAAAGCATGAATCTACCTATATACTAGGCAATATCCTATCGCATGATAATACCATTTAAAATACATGCAAGCCATCCGAGTACAGTATGGTTTATAGTTTATTCATTCTATATTAAGCCAAGAAATATTCGTGTGAATAGGGCTAGATCTTGTCCAGAAACAGATAGGTAAGGTAGGCGTTTTTGTTTGTTTTATTGTGCAATATATACGAACATTATTGTCATTATAAGGTCATGGCGTTTAAGTTGTCAGTTCATCATTATGTATCCGTATAAAGCTTTTTAAACAGTATATTAAAAACAGTCACAAAATAAGTCTTTATTCTTTTTCTATTTACTTTTAACAACGAAGTATAAAAACGGTAAGGTAGGCGCCTTTTTCGTACGAATGGTCTGGTTACCTAGGCCAGACGTATATTTAAGGCCATATAGATATTATAAAACAATTGATTAAAAGTAACAAAATCGTTGTAGCCAATGCATCCTTCTTTCTGAGCAATTGAACAATTAACTACATAATAATGCAAAATGATTAATTTTTTTTTTGCTTTCTAATAAGTTCCATTGGTAGAATAAGTCAAATAGACATTTCTTTAAAATGATGCAAAATATGAAAATACTCTTTATAAATCATGTTGATTCTTAATACATGTGAGTGGAAACGCCCTCCCCCATTGTACACAGATAACTCCCTCAGTATCTACTCGACTCTGTGTACAAATCATTCTGAATTATAATAAAACATGCATACCGTAATGCCAACTTTTTTTTTATAGCATCGGGTATTATCCTCTTGAGTCAAGACTACTCGTCTAAACTCGATTAGAACCTCGTACAATACGGGGTGATTAGCCTTTAATAAGTGCCAAACCCTCAGCAAATTTCTACGAAGAGAATCAGACATTCAACTATTTAAGCTAGTACTGTAATATAATAATACTATTTAAACAATAGTGTTAAATAATGTTAAATTCAAGTTTTCCCCAAAAGTAGGGTTTTATCTCAGTTTTTCTTCGGCCAGTCGACCACGTCTGTAAGCTAAGCTCCAGTTTTTGTCAAGCATGTTGTTACCTAGACATAGTTTGCTCAAGTTGCAAGTTCATGCTGTATGTGTTATGTGGTTTCCAAGTGCTTCTCTCAGACTTCCAAACTAATAACATTGACATAGTATTGATTGTGTTGTTTCTATAGGAGGTTATAGAATGGTATTAAGGGAAATAATGATTCTTTATTCAACAAGGACAACATGATTTAAAAGTAAACATAATAATAACTAATGCGCTGCCTTTACTGCTTGAAGTATTATTGCCGGGAATGTTATAGTAAAATTTTATTTAATGACTAAATGAAACGTACCAGAATTGGGAAGGAAACGTTGGGAAGGACTCGCTCATGTTTTTGCACCAAGAATAAGTCTTCCCAATAATATTGAAAACACTTAGTTCATCCGTATTCTATTCTATGACACGAATTTCAGAATAAACAACAATAGTATAAAGTAAATGTTCTGATTTATGTAGGGTGCGAACCCACACCGGTAAAGAAAAGAAAAAAATAGAAACCCGACGCTATCACCAGTAGGCCACCAGGACTTATAAAAGCGTGTTGGATATTTTGACATTTTAACAATACATGTAGTTGATTATTTGAAACCCCAACTGGCAATTAGCAGGAAAATGAATATTCAAATATCAAACTACCAACTACCTCCTATTAGAATCACATATCTTTTCGAATGTATTCCGTCATGGGTATAAGTGAAAAAGGTGCACACGTGTTTGTCATAATTATTTGTACGTAGGCCAAGTAATTTAAAGAGTTGTCTATTATCTTTTTGATAATTAAGGTAATAATTTTACAGGAGAAAATATAAGTAAGCCCTTTGATGAAAGGTTGAATCTAAAGACTACCTGATGGCTTAATAAAACCAAGGGAAACAATCAATACATTCTCGAAGGATGTCACTTAAATATATGATTCATATTTTTTAAGACGACCATATGCGCAAATAGGGTTATTATACCGTACTGATCAATGGTCATATTGGCCTATTTCAAATATGTAGTGTGTTGTATATTGCTTTTGATTAAAGTTTCTTCTTCTTCTATATATTTCACATAAAATCATACAGTCAACTGAATATGTTTGCATATTTTTATTCGGTAGTTAATTTGCATAATTAGGTATTAACTCATATCCAGAATACCTTTCATTTCGTAATGTGGTAAATCCGTCATAGTTCAGATATTTCTGTGTTTATTTGAAATGCTTACAATGTAATTCCAATATATATTAATATTCAATAAAACTAATTCAGTCTTAAGTCTTAAGTCATCAAGCGCAATTGAGTAATATATTTAAGGGCATCAATTAAGTTACTTCTGGTATGCAAATATTCGCCGCAGCATTCATTCACAATTTCAAAGGCCATGCTCTGATTAAGATATAAAGACCAAGTAGGAAAAATATACCTCAGGCTGTAAAATAACAAGAAAAACGTCGATGCAAAACATCTTTGCGTCACACTCGCCAGACTGTACAGGGCCTCTTTAAAATGCAGGAAAAGTATGTTTATTAGTACGCGCGTTTTTACAATATGCAATATCTTCATTAATTCTGCATGTTTATGTATTGATTCTGAATAAGAGTGTCACTTTAGGTGGTTAACAGGAAACAAAACGTGAACATTAACAGGTAATCTTACGGCAGTTATATGCCACCATACGTTTACTAGTTTTCCGGACTATTTCATTTAATCAAAGGGTCGTCTTTTACTTTTTCAAAAACGTGACATATTTCATACATAAGATCATATAAACAATGTTTTCTGTGGAGGTGCTATCTTATTAACGTTCGTGTCCTACGGTGGCTTTTCGGAGTAATTGTTACATTTAGAATACAAAGGTGGTTTTGTCATATTGGGTATTGATACCTTTAAGTATTTATGTTAAAATATTATGGCAACATTTAGACACGTTATAATAATGATTATAATTATATTTGTATATTAAAAGCATACATTGTTTTGTATTAATTAGACATTAAAGCTGCACTCTCACAGATTGATCGTTTGACATTTTTTTTTTTTTGTCTTTGAATGAGTTATTTTTTGAGAAATTTTGGCAAACCAGTGATATAAGAAGGCTGAACAAATCTCAGATCAGATCAGATAGCAATTTATCATATCTAATTTCGAAAAGTGATATTTTACGCATTTGCTTAAAGCGTTACTTACGCAAAAGGCTTAAGGAAAATGAACTATTCTGCAGTTTTACAAAAGAGTTAAGATTTGTATTCTGAGACAACTTCTTGTTTTAAAAAAAAGTGTCAAAATTGATGATCTGTGAGAGTGCAGCTTTAACACTCCTGATATAAGACCTAGAAAATATTCCTTTATTGACGGCGTAAGTCGGCATTGCATCGGGGAAGTCCACTTTCAAGCCTTCCGGTACAAGACGTTTAAGTAATCGTACACCTACATAAGGATTACTGATGATGATGATGATGATTCTGTTGCTGCTGTTAATGCTGTCGTTTCTCACCGCGCTCTTTTTTCTGGATCGTATATATATATACTTATCGTATACTTTAATACACTCTTTAATAGAATGCCGTATGAAAGTACACACGATAGAGCAATTACGGACTTACTTGTTATTTTTCAGGTTCCTGTCCCCCCTACCCCCGGCATTACGCGACAGGCTTCTCTGTTAAACTTCCGTTGGTTGGTTACATCACAGCTTTAAGATCACATGCATTCCTACTTAGCCACCAACAACCTCTCCCTAACACCGTTTGGACTAAGCGTCACAGATTTATGTAAGTGATGTAAGTAATGCAAGAGTTGATATGATGATGATGATGATGATGATGATGATGATGATGATGATGATGATGATGATGATGATGATGATGATGGTGGTGGTGGTGGTGGTGGTGGTGGTGGTGGTGGTGGTGATGATGATGATGATGATGATGATGATGGTGATGATGATGATGATGATGATGATGATGATGATGATGATGATGGTGGTGGTGGTGGTGGTGGTGGTGGTGGGTGGTGGTGGTGGTGATATGCAGTTATGTTATCTTCTTGAACTCAGACTGAAATGGAAGCAATTATTAGTGATCATTGTCAGCGCTAATGAAATAGTTATTCCCGTTATGTGATTCTTTTAGGCAAATCCTCCAAAAGAACGACATAGGATATTGAGGTGTGCCATTTCCCCGAACAACATAGTGCAGTCATGTGAACAACGGAGGGAAATCGTGTCAACCCCATCTACCGCCACCCCCCCCCCCCCGTGCCGGCAGAATAACAGGTGCGTATGTTACTATCTGGAAATATTAAGTTTTGTTATCTCTATAATGTTAACCTGTAAGGGAAAGAAATCTTGAAGAGGGCTTTAACGCATAACTGCCAGTAAATGTCAAGGAGCGAACTAAGCCTGATTCTCGGAATATTTTTAATCCCTTATAACAGGATCAAGCTCAGAAAACCCTTTGTTGTTTTATATGAATAAAAAATCCCCTTTTATAGAAGTTTGAAACAAATAAAGGAAACTAATATTAAAGGGACTAGCTCATGCACAATTTTGGCACAATTTGTTGTCTCTGTAATGCATTTATAGACACATAGTACCACTTTTTCTACTGTTTGAAACCGCAATTACTGAAAAATAGACACTTTAAATAAAAGTAATATATTTGTTTTAGTGGGGTTCGAACCCACGCCGGTACAGTGACGGAAAACTGACAACAAAACCTCACGCCCACAAGGATTCGTGCACCTACATAAGGATTACTGAATATTTAAGTATGTTGTTGAATCACGTTACTAACGGTATTCAAAACCATGAACCTTAAAGACAACATATTATCGTAAATCAACATTTCTTGAAATGTTGCAGTCGTCAGTATCTTAGTTTGAACACTCCTAATGATTTGCAGCACTTTATTTCGACAAACAAAAGTGCATTTTACAAAAACATGAACGTGGCCTTTGAAGATGAATTCTCACAGACTGACCGTTTTGTCAACCTTTCTTGTCTTGTTATGAGCCAATTTTGCGTGAATGTCTGAAAACTAGTGATATAAGACTGCTGACAAAAGATCAGAACGCAGAATATTGATATGATATGAGTTTTTCGGCAGTTTTCCAAACACTTGAGATCTGGTTCCAATATCACGAAAATACTTAAGTCAAATGTCAATCTCAGACTCATCTCATTTTACCACATATCATCAACAGTTTTTTAAAAATCACATGTTTTTACACCTTTTCAATGCCCATTCTTTCATAGAATGTTGATTAAGTCCTTGAGTCAAGATTCAAAGAGAACATTGTTTACAGCCAAAAATGTATTGAGTACAATTCATTGTTTTCTAACAATTACGTTAGTATGTATATCAACACGTTCTTTGAAAAAATATGTTTTCAAAAAGTATAAAAAAACATGTATTTTTTTTAATCATACTATGCTTATGTAGCAAATTGAGTTGAGTTAGAGATTGAGATATTACTTGAGCATTTTTGTGATATTGGGGCCAGGTCTATTGTGAATCATCATGTTTGACTAAATTGAAGGCATTGCTACCGAAATAAGCCGATTCCGAGACAAAAACTAAAACAGATGTCAAAACTGTCAATCTGTGAGAGTGCAGCTTTAAGATGATCATACAGACCTATTTTTTTTTTATTTTGTTGAATCAAGTTTAAATACAGAACCTTTAGCATCTTAGACTTAAGGCATTTCGAGATTTTAGTTTCAGCCTTGTTCTTACCCTTAAACAGTATATGTGTACATGTACATTGTTTAAGCATTTCTGGTTCCCTTCCTATTATATGACAAACAGTAAACAAAGAAGTAGGGGTCAGTAAACCAGACCGCGTTTAACAATGTACTTTTTTATTTCCTTTGCTTTCTAGCATTTGCTGTTCCATGTTATTTAATGCTAATTGAATTTTGGAACCGTTGTTTGATATAGATTTGACAAGAATTCTGGATGAGAACGCGAGAAGTCGGAACTCGACGGAAATGCCCGATGTTAACCGACCTTCACCACGGAAACTGCCGAGAAAAACATGCAACACAAGATAAGTCCTTATATTTTACTATATGTGCGAGATACATCTTATGTTTTGGATGTTTTTTTTACAAAATATTTTGTTTTCTTTCATGAAAACTGACCCAAATTAAAACTTTAAAAATACAATATATATCTTCTTTATTTTAGATGCCATTTATAGTGGTAACATTAAGGTACCAATTCATTTCTTTTGCTAAATACATACCACTTCAAAATAAATTTATCTTACAACGCTCGTATTTCATGACTGACATCAGGAAATAAAAATCATGTCATTGAATAATACTATGTTTAAATTACATTGTATTATGCGGATATCGTGTATAAAATATTTGGGACTGATGAATAATTTACTTAAGCAAAACATCCTTTCTTTTAAGAAAAAAGAAAAATGAGTTCTAGTTTCGAAATTTCCATTTTTATAATAGATGCTATAACATTAAACTCAAACTAGAATTTTCTGCTGGTTATTGCAATCTTACAGTGAAAATGCTAATGGCGCTAGCATCCCTCCCAAGATTTTTTTATAACCGAACCCGGGTAGTAGAAAATGCTAGTTTGATTTTAATGTTTTTTTCGACACTTTGCAACAGACTTTAGGCCTAAATCAGGGCAAATCTATAGGCAAACTTCGTTCACAAATATCTAGTATACTTTCCAAATTTATTTCCGATTTTAACATTTGATATCAAATAAGTATCGAACATATTTGCTGAAACACAAAATGGAAAGAGATAAACATGCAAACGTTTATATTTGATTAAAATAAATACATGAACTATGGGAGTTGCAGAAAATGAGATGGTTTTACATAGTCCATTACTCAGAAATCGTTCAAGTGATTCAGATGAAACTTGGTACATAGGTTGCAAGAGAATAAACGCTCATGTAATGCAAGATGCACTTCTTTAGCTTCAATAATTGTTGAGTTAAGCTCTTTGTTCGATTGAAAAATAAAGAAAAAAGACGAGCGTTCATATTAGATGCACGGCCCTCTTGTTTTTTTTATATTTTAATGTACTTTACAGAACAACAAAATTATTTATTATATGATAGTATATTTACATTTACACTTCATTCCTTAACGATGGTTGTTGTTTATCAATTGTACTTTATTTCTGTATAAAGTGCAACGGCATTTCCCATCGATATCGCGTGCGTTTGTTCGATACTTCTGTCCTGTCATTGGGCGCAATAATACCAAGGGGCGAGGCATATTTACTCCGGAACTATTTTTTTTTAATAAAATCGTAGTACAATTATTGGCAACATGCAAAACTGTAATATGCAGTAGGGCAGTTAAAACAAAATAAGCAACGATAATTTGATTGATTTTAATGTAGATAATTTCATGATGGATGGGACAGTTGAAAAAACGTAAATGTGCTTAAAAATGCTGTTAAATGTCACGAAAATGCAAAAATACTTAGTTCAAAATAACCTCTATAACGGGTGCTTGTATGACGTCATGAGTGATGTCAATGAAAAAGTTTTACAATAAGCTCGATTCGGGCCGCAACAAAACTCCGCAGCTGCATTTTGTTTCGACGCCATTTTTTGCAGTGTACATTCGTTTTTAAAGTGTTGTTTTTTCGAAAAGTGACTGGATTACTGGGGTTATTTACACACAATACCTATTGGGTAATCAATTAATTACCTATTCAGTCTTACTTTAACCATTATTTGTTTTGATAACTAATTTAAGCCTGAAAATTTTGTAAACATGTTCTTGATAAAATGTACAGCATCTTCAGCATCAGAGAAAAAATATTTGAAATGTCTTTGTTCATTGCATACGACATAGTGGAATCATGTCCATATAAGTCGTATGCTCTGAATAAAATCGACAGAAATAACTAAAAGTTCGGAGGAGTTAGTCGTTTTAGACATAGTTTAGTGCTTTTAATAGCCAAAACAACTGTGAAAAATATATTTGGTAAACACATCAGCTTGCCAGAAAAAGACAACTCAGCAGAAAATATGTAAGTTATATGACTTTTGTGGTTTATTTCCTGTTTTGGTATTGGTATGCAGCTACATTATATATTCTAAAATATGTTTTTGTGCAACAGTTTGCATCGTTGACCAACTTTCGGTCAGAAACCAGGTCGCTCAACCTTCATTGTTATGATGAGGGCCCTGAAAGCGCATATGTAAAACAATAAACCGGGCATTAGCGGCACGTGAATTTACTGAATAATGCACGTTTTCTACCGATAACGCCCGGGTTTTTGCGTTTTAATACACCACGATAACGGTCCGAAAACACACATTGTATGCAATAATACGTATTCATAATATTCTTGACCTTGAAAAGATAGAAAATAAACATATAAATAAGGAACTATTTTATCTGTGCATTCATTGTCGTATAAAATTAGGTTACGATAGCTGTTCTAATTTACCCACCGTTGAGAACAACGAGAGAAAGAAAAGAGAAAATGCTCTTGAATAATCAATTTATTTTAGCAGAAATGTAGGTTTAAATGAATGTAAATATAAGTATTAAAATTCGACATGTTGCATTTTATTGGGGTATGGTATGCAATGGCGCAGTTCAAAATGTTGGTGGAGTCACCCATTTTGAACAGCCCCATTGCATACCATACCCCAATAAAATGCAACATGTCGAATTCTAATCCTTAAATAAAGTCGTATACGTTGGACATATGCTGTGGTCGTTCTAACACAAACAATAGACATTGAATATCAGCCTCAAAGCTGCACTCTCACAGATTGAACGTTTAAAATTGACAACTTTTTTTTTTGTTGGAGCGAGCCAATTTTTGCGAAAATCCATCGAAACCAGTTTTATAAAACTGCTGACTAAAGTAAATCGCAAATTGTTTTATTTAAGTTTAAAAAATGATGCTTTATGCATTTTTCTTAAACCGTTAGTAACGGTTTAAGCCATTAAACATTAATTTGCGAACGGAAATGTAAACATCTACGCTCTGATTTTTTGTCAGCAATCTTATATCATTGGTTTGTAGATATTTATGCAAATAATTGCTCTTTCAAAGGCAAAAAATAAAAAAAAAGTTGTAAAAAGGGTATATCTGTGAGAGTGCAGCTTTAAATAAAAAGAATATGTTAAACGACTAGTAATGCCGCATGCTGTTGTTAACGTTTTCAGAAAATCCGCATTTTACCGGAAGCCGACACAAACTCGGAAAACACTCGGTGCTTGTGGCAGCAGGCTCCTGTTTGATGACGTCACACCAATGACGTTGCCGGACCAAGGGTCACGTGAGCATCACAATAGTCACAAGAACATACCCGGCAGGGGATTGATAGGTAAGGTGTGTAATGACCCTTTTATAAACACGCGTTTGTATCAAATATTTAGTTAAATAAAACAAACACACACATTTTATTTAAAAACAAAATCATTATTGTATTTCTCAAAACATTAGCTAGTCGGCATAGCTTATCAGTGTCAGCAAATTGTAAACGGTTCAAAAGGAATACTCTGCAAACCATCAAAAAAACATTCGTAAACTTTATTTATTCATTTTTATGTTTTACGTTCCAGGACTTCCCCACCTTCCCCACCTTCTCCACCTTCCCACGTCATCCGTGACGTTCAACCGAGACATATTGAGGTGTGGGAAAAGCTCGGCACAGGAATGTGAGTGATACGTAAGCATGAAGTTATAAATATTGCTCTTAAATTTCTAAGATGAACGGGATTTAGATAAAACTTGGTGTGAAAGGGATATGAATTGCAGTTACTATCCTTCGATTCCTTAAATAATAATTGAATTATTTCCCTTACATACCTCGATTTATAATTGAGTTATTTCCCTTAAATTATTTGAATAATAATTGAGTTATTTCCCTTCACACAATATACAATATTGTCATTGTCTCTGATTTGAACACAAGCGATTTGGATGAATCCTAACCACAAATTTAAAGTTATAAGGAATTGCAATTTCTTCGAACTGATGTCCAATTCTGCATTTAATACATTTTAGACGGGATGGGATACACGGTGGGGATAATGAAATTTCAAGAAATACGAACCAAAAAAACCCTACCGATATTTGACCAATTTTTTTTTTGATCGGCTTATAAGCACTCATACAGTATTCAATACATATTAAGAGTAGTTAAACAGAATATAACTTACTATTAAGCTTAAGTGTTCAAATTAACAAAGGGGGTAATTACGTTAATATCGGACCGTTATTGGACCATCATTGGGCCGGCCTACCGATATTCCGACCAGATGCCGATATCCATCCGATATGGCCATGCTCATTTGGCTGTTCCGGTTACCGTACCTGCTAAACCGTACCTGCTATCGTACCAACTACTATGTACCCGCTACCGTAGTTGCGACTTTGTATCGACTACCGTACCTGTTACCCCGTGTCTTTAGCGTACCAGTTACTCTGTGCCTGTTACCGTACTTGCTACACTTGTACCTGATACGTACCTGCACATTCAACCGATATTGCTTCAATATGCTGTACCTTCTTCTGTACCTGCTACCGTAACTGAAACTCTGTGCCTACTACTCTATAACGGTACTCTTATCCAAAATCGACACGCTCATTTTGCTGCCGCACTAGGAAACCTGCTACTATGTACTTTCTACCGTACCTGCTAATCTGTACCTGCTACAATACGTGCTAACATGTATCTGCTGCCGTACCCACAACTATTTTTCAGTTACCTTACCTGCTACACTGAGCCTTTTATTGTACCTGTTACTTTGTACTTGCAACTGTACCTAATACTGTACCTTCTATGTTTGCTTCTCTCTACCTGCTACCGTACCTGCTACCTTGTACCTGCTTATCTGTAACTGCAGACGTACAAGCAACCGCAACTGCTACTCAGTATCTGGTACCGCACCTGCAACTTTGTACCTGCTTCTTTACCTGCTGCTCTGTACCTGCTTTCGTACCTGCTACCCTTTACCTGCTACCTCGTACCTGCTTCTCTGTACCTGCTTTCGTACCTGCTGCTCTGTACCTGCTTTCGTATCTGCTACCCTATACCTGCTACCCTGTACCTGCTTCTCTGTACTTGCTGCTCTGTATCTGCTTCCGTACCTGCTTCCGTGCCTGCTACATTTTACCTGCTCCCGTACCTGCTACCGTACCTGCTTCTCTGTACCTGCTGCTCTGTATCTGCTTCCGTACCTGCTTCTCTGTACCTGCTGCTCTGTATCTGCTTCCGTGCCTGCTACATTTTACCTGCTCCCGTACCTGCTACCGTACCTGCTTCTCTGTACCTGCTTCCATACCTACCGTACCTGCTTCTGTACCTGTTACTCTGTACCTGCTTCCGTACCTGTTACTCTGTACCTAAATCCATACCTGCTACCATGTACCTTCTACCGTAACTGTTATTCCGTACTTGCTACCATTTACCTTCTACCGTAACTACTACTCCATACCTGCTGACATGTACCACCTACCTTACTTGCTACCATGCACCTTCTACCGTTATTGCTACTAAATATCTGCTGACACGTACCACCTACCTTACCTGCTACCATGTACCACCTACATTAACTGCTACTCCATACCTG